>NW_027361975.1:1030000-1292500 GCF_039654945.1 Dendrobates tinctorius | reverse complement strand
TTCTTCCGGGGGGGGGGGGTGGATCACGCACATTTATTTATTGCGTTTTTTTTATATGATCCATCCTCCAGTTCACTGTAGTCTGTGTCCGGGCTTTCTACTATGGCAAAACGGGCCCGATGCAGTTAATCATTTGCTGTACCACTGACCACTGTAACCAGGGATTTGCTGCAGGGTCACGTGTGGGGCCAATACATATGTATAGAGACTGTCTTGGGAAACCTAGTCTTATATTGATAATAGATTCTCGATTCTCATAAAAGACATGAACTTATTCAGCAAGAGAGGACTCAGAGCCCAACACCAGTCTCCGTTAGAACATTTGGTTCCATCATTATGCACCTATTCGTCCTAACATGCTGTATCTGACACTGCGAGTTTGGCCTTATTTTCATTGATTTTTTTAAACTCATGGATTTAAATTCTTTATTTTGGGTGCACGATGTTATAGTGACCACCCGTGTATTACTGGTCATGTTCTATGAAGGGATGATTATCCCCCAGCCTCCATCTTTCTTTGCTAACCCCCATTGATATCTGCGGGGTGCGACAGTGTCAGAAGTGTCCTCATCTGCACATTCTTTTGACATTGGCACCTTCTTCCTCGTGGCTCAATCGGATAGAACCTATTTTTCTACAGTGTTATTTTTTGGGTGGCAGTAATCAGATATATTATATGTATGTGCAATGCTATGTGAAATACAGATACACGGAGGTAGCGGTAATAGACAGATTGCTAACTCTACAGACAAAACTGAAGACATGGGCAACAGGGTCTTGTGCTATTTGCACAATATGGTGGCCGTGTATATAGTCACCATTGATAGTTTACTAAAAGACTTTTTTGTTTGTTGGACCATGTTGGCATAGTTTTCCTTAGCCAAACGTTTTTGCCCAATTCATTATTTGCGACATTTTAAAAGTCACAACATTTTTGCGCAATACTACCCGGTCAAATTTTATTTTTGTGCAGTTGTAGACTAACAAGTGATGTTTGTGCTCCAAATAGGTGAAAACAGTAAAAAAAAAAAAAAAATAAAATCTTGGCTTTTGGACTCTACTTATTAAGATATTCACAGGTTCAACTGTTCCCAAGTCCCCTGAGGCTCACTTACTTTTTATGCTTCTTACTAGCATTAAGCGATAGGCTATCTAATACAGGCAGCCAAAAATGTAATTCCTCGCCATTGGAAAAGCAGCGCTTCTCCCACTCTGGAAGAATGGCTGTCAGAGATCTCCCTCCTTAATAGGATGGAACCTTTAAGAACCCTGTCCCCCTCCAACATAGACAGATACTGTGTGATTTGGAGAGATTGGATTGAATTCCAGTAGTCAGATGCTTATATTCTTACGGCTATATTCTACCCTCTTATCAGGGTCGTATCTCTATCATACCAATTGGGACTCATGTGGTCTGCTCTCCTAGCAATCAGAAAATACCATAAAATACATTATATTATTGGTGTCGATACATTACTCCCCTCTGCATCCCCGCCATTCAATTATTGGGCACCTTTTCCTCTGCTCTTTATCTAACCCTTTAATATGTATCTGTTGATAACAGGTTTTCTATTTTGTTTTCTGTAATGAAGAAAATCCTTTAATAAAAACTGAATTTGAAAAAAAAACAAACTTTGCTTTTGCTACAAATTCAACCTGTGTGCATCATTTTGAAGAATTTGGCGCAAAACTGATAATGAACAACCCAATACAAAAGAAAGGTCAGTTACACAAATGATGACTAGGGGCCTCTGTGTGTGCAATACATGTGTTGTACATGATTTTGCAGTTTTACTAGTAGGCCGGAGTCACACCAAACGATTAAAAAATCGGATCGATTTTAACGGTCCGAAATTGCACAAAGGTTTCTTGACCAGTGATCCGTCTGTGATGCGATTTTTCTTCATTGATCCGATTTTAATCGCATGTAACCATCCATTTGACATCCGTCTGGCGATTTTTTTTCTGACCATTCCAAAATTGATAAATAACGGGTTTTAGGCCTGAAACTCATTTAAAAAAATCATCCCGCCCTATATTTATGGGCTCTCCAACAGGTGTGAGCCTGCTACCTTTGACATACAGTCAGTGCTTGGATTTTGTAAGCTCTGATTTGTACTAAACATGACAGACAGGCTCACTTTTAACACCACTGAGCGTGTTCTTTTCTATTGGGTTATATCCCGACGTTTTGACGAGCAATACCCTGTGATTGTGGATCCGAGGAGGCGTAGGCGAATGTGGGTCCATCCACTTTTGCTCCGAAGGATATCTAAAGGCCATTTCCACCGTCTCTATACATCTCTGCGTAGCCATCCAGAGAAGTTCTTTCAATATTGTCGGATGAGCCTTGCTACATTTGATATTTTGCTCGAGATTGTGCGCCCTGGGATCACGTTTCAGGACACGAGGATGCAGAGGAGCGTCTACTCCTCACCTTACGGTATGTCTCAAACCAAATATGTTGATGATGTGTGAAGCAGCATATTTCATTAACAGACCTTGAACCTTATTTCTTATTGCACTTTTTTATTAAATTTTGTCTACCACATTTCCCCAAAACATTCATATGCTTGTGGCTTACTGAATCAAGCCATGGCATGTAATTTAATGTTGATCATGTCTACTTTAGAATTCCTCGACTTTAAATGTGTTTGAAGCTTTATCTGTTGTTTGTTCGGCTGTGTACTCATGTTTTTTCTTTTTTTTAGCTTCCTTTCAACTGGCCTTTCATATGCTGGTCTGCATTTAGAATTTTTAATTGGGAAATCCACAATCTCTGGCATTGTACGGTCTACATGCTCCGAAATCTGGACCAGACTCCATCATGTGGTAATGCCGGAGCCCAAAATGGCAGACTGGTTGCGTATCTCCCGTGGATTTGAGGACACGTGCCAGTTTCCACAATGTATTGGAGCCCTAGATGGGAAGCACATCCGTGTGCGTAAGCCGCCGAACTCAGGGTCCCAATTCTATAATTACAAACAATATTTTTCAGTAGTATTGTTGGCTTTGGTCGACACTCACTACAGGTTTATAATTGTAGATATTGTGGCCTATGGAAGAACTGGAGACTCCAGAGTCTTCAATTCTTCCATTATGGGTCGGCGGCTGCGTAATAATGAGCTTGACCTACCATCACCACGTCAGCTTCCCAACTCAAATCTGGAACCGGTGCCTTATGTTCTTGTAGCAGATGAGGCGTTTCAATTGACCAGACATGTCATGAGGCCATATCCACGACGAACCCTTGACCACCGGTGTAGAATATTTAACTTTCGCCTATCACGTGCTCGCCGACTGGTGGAGTGTGCCTTTGGTATTCTTACGGTCAAATGGAGGGTCCTACAGTCCGCAATTCAGCTGAGTGAAGCTAATGCCAATGAAGTTATTAAAGCCTGTGTGGTCCTACATAACTTCACAAGAATTCATGACTGCCCCTCACATGATGATGCTGAAGTGGAGTCTGCAAATCTGTCTAGGCCTAGGACACATGTAATCCCACCCCGTCGTCCAATTTCTGGACTCAAAGTACGTGATGTGTTTACAACTTATTTTCTAACACCTCAGGGTGCTACTCCCTGGCAAGATGATGCCTTATCTATGTAGTGCTTTGGTTGTGTTGTGTTCTCATAAAGATTGTTTGCTTGGCCTTTTTTATTTTTAAAAAGTACTTTTTACTATATCTATCTAACACATTACAGAACATGTACGAACATGAACAGACACACATTGTGAATGTTAACAAGTTTATTACTTGTTTTTTTTTTGGTATTGCCGAAACCAAATAACCATAGTAATGCCATATGGCCTAATGTTATCAGCACATTAGTATTTAACATTCCAAACCAAAAATTAAACATCATGTATAAAACACAAAACATAAAATAAAGGGAAAAAGGAAAACCTACAAGTCATGGTAGGTTGGGGGTCTGTTAGGACATTTGGCCTTGGTTGCTGGGCCACATCTCTGTCCCCCTGTGCGCTGACAGCTGGCTGTGCCATCTGTTGCATCCTGCCAGGATCAATTTGTGGGTTTGGGTAGGGGTAATTTTGAAATTGGTGTGTGTAGTCCTGGTAGGGCTGCCCTAATTGCCAATATCGCCCAATATGTCCATGTCTAACATACCCATGTTGTGGCCACCCACCAACATTGGGTACGTTAAAAGTGGCCATATTGGGCATGTGCGCCCTGGCCCATATATTGGACCTGTGGAGCCACA
Source organism: Dendrobates tinctorius (assembly GCF_039654945.1). Taxonomy (NCBI): domain Eukaryota; kingdom Metazoa; phylum Chordata; class Amphibia; order Anura; family Dendrobatidae; genus Dendrobates; species Dendrobates tinctorius. Next base: position 1,288,277 of record NW_027361975.1, on the reverse strand, counting down.
TTGGGGATGTGTGCAGGCTGAGGCGGAGGTGTTGGCACCCGTGGCGGAGGAGGAGGAGGAGGAACAGGTTCCAAGGATGGTTTACTTGTCACATCAAGTCCAACCAGCCTATCAATTTGATTTTCACCTGACAGCTGCCTTTCCAGAAACTGAAACACAGTGCGGGGATTATTGGGTGGTGTGCTGGCATCCAAAACGATTTGGAGAGCCCGTCTCGTACGCAGCCTGTACCCACGGGGAATTGCCCTCAAATACTGTGCCAGACTGCGCCCATAAGCCTCCTCCCCATCATCATGAGCAGCTGTGGACAAGTAGTCCAATACACCTTGGTCCACCTGCATTCTTGTTCCCAAAGGTGCTCCTTCTCTCCTGCGCCTGCCTCGTCGTGGTAGGGCCGAAGGCTGTGGAGAGGAATCCAGTGGCATGGTGGGGCTGCTACTGTTGCCCTGGTCATCATGCTGTGCTGCCTGGCTACCAGATTCTGGTGGTGGTGATCTTGGTGGTGGTGTGGCTCTGGGAAGTCCTGCAGATGGGTCGGACCCTGCAGCAACATTCGACTCAGGATCAATCACCACCTCAGAGTCGGAACCAGTCTCCCTCTCTGTGAGGTTTGACTCGGTGCTACAATGGAAAAAAACATAAATTACATTTTGCATAGAGAATATACAAAGTACTACATTAAAACATGCACTTACGGTCTCAGATCCATCACAGGAGCAAGGAAATGTAGGCGGTCGAAGTAGAGGTATTTTCTCTTTGTGGTTCCGGCCGCTCCACTACGGGACCTCAGCTGTCTCTCCCTCCTATGTGTCCCTGCAGCTGCTCCAACGCCTTGTCACATCAGTCACTACAACGTGAACAAAAACACAGGATTTTGTTACACCACACATATGGCTATGGTATCAAGGTTTTACATATGCTTAGGCACACATTTTGCAAATTATATGAATTATATCCCTGATGGCTCCACACCAATACTACAAAAAAAAAGGAAAAGGTTGAGGCCTACTACAAAGGACCTTCTAACCAACAGAATTGCTAACAAAATGTTGAAAAACCTGTGGTAATAATGCGAACATCTATGATGCTTTGAGTCAAAAAACAAAAGTTATATAGTGGCTAAGATACGGGCAAAAAAACAAGGAGAGCACTGCATTTGGTGGCAGAACAATTAGCTAACTATTTCCATTTTTGTAAGCCAAATTCATCATGGTGCCAGTCAGGGAGGTGTCATTTAGATGTTGAAAATATGCACACAATAAAAATGGCGTAGTAATTTGGTACAGATATGTGAGCGATGATGACACATATTGGGACTTACATTGAGCAGATTACATTTGGGTATTTGATTATGTGGACACATTATTTAACTTACTAATTTGCTCCTGCTCCTCCCGAGGTCTTGCCGCATATCCAGTGAACATCTGGGCACAGATTCTTCTCCACGCTGCCTCCCTGCGTGTGCGGTCAGCATAGTGGGGATCTCTCTGGTCCCATAGTTCTGGCCTCTCCTGGACCAGAACTATCAGCATTTCCACATTGACTGGCGTGGACATGATGGAGGACTCCGTGGAGGCGTTCTTCCTGTTTTTTTTTATGCTGCAAGAGAAATTTGCATCCCAAAGCTTCCTGCCCATGCCTCCTGCTATTTCCTGTTGACCAGGAGAAGTCTTGCGATTTAATCGCAAGTCACACGTGTGGTGCGTTTTCAATGCGATTTTTAATCGCATCCATAGACTTGCATTGGCGAATCCGATCCGAAAATCTGTGACAATCGCAGCATGCTGCGATTGTCTCGGTCCGAGGAACGGATCCTATAAAAAAACGGATGATGGGAGAAGTACCATAGAATAACATAGGGACAACTGCAATGCGATTTTTTATCGCATTGCAGTCGCCCGATTTAATCGCTAGTGTGACTCCGGCCGTATATGTAGATTACAGGTTCTCCTGCACTTGCTAGTATGGCCTTCCCCATAGACTTCTCAGCACACCTGTCCCCAAAATGCTGCTGATGGAGGGGCATGAGACTACACTTATCCATCAGTCTCCTCCACTCTGTAGTGGTTTTCAGCTGAACATGGCTGATGGGCTGAGAATCTATGCCCTGAAGCAGACATGGGCAAAGCGCAGCTCATGGCCCCATCTGGCCCTATGGCTGTTCCTATCAGGCCTTAGGGATCGAGACAACCGAAGGACTGAAAACAGTGGCCCACAGGCCGCTCCACGTAGCCGCCCTGCACAGGTTTTGAGTATTTTGTTTTTCTTGATTCGTGTGGGCGTTCCTCTATGCATACCGGGGGGGTCTGCGTGTGGGCGCTCCTCAATGCATACCGGGGGGGTCTGCGTGTGGGCGCTCCTCAATGCATACCGGGGGGGTCTGCGTGTGGGCGCTCCTCAATGCATACCGGGGGGGTCTGCGTGTGGGCGCTCCTCAATGCATACCGGGGGGGTCTGCGTGTGGGCGCTCCTCAATGCATACCGGGGGGGTCTGCGTGTGGGCGCTCCTCAATGCATACCGGGGGGGTCTGCGTGTGGGCGCTCCTCAATGCATACCGGGGGGGTCTGCGTGTGGGCGCTCCTCAATGCATACCGGGGGGGGTCTGCGTGTGGGCGCTCCTCAATGCATACCGGGGGGGTCTGCGTGTGGGCGCTCCTCAATGCATACCGGGGGGGTCTGCGTGTGGGCGCTCCTCAATGCATACCGGGGGGGTCTGCGTGTGGGCGCTCCTCAATGCATACCGGGGGGGTCTGCGTGTGGGCGCTCCTCAATGCATACCGGGGGGGGTCTGCGTGTGGGCGCTCGTCAATGCATACCGGGGGGGTCTGCGTGTGGGCGCTCGTCAATGCATACCGGGGGGGGGTCTGCGTGTGGGCGCTCGTCAATGCATACCGGGGGGGGGTCTGCGTGTGGGCGCTCGTCAATGCATACCGGGGGGGGGTCTGCGTGTGGGCGCTCCTCAATGCATACCGGGGGGGTCTGCGTGTGGGCGCTCCTCAATGCATACCGGGGGGGTCTGCGTGTGGGCGCTCCTCAATGCATACCGGGGGGGTCTGCGTGTGGGCGCTCCTCAATGCATACCGGGGGGGTCTGCGTGTGGGCGCTCCTCAATGCATACCGGGGGGGTCTGCGTGTGGGCGCTCCTCAATGCATACCGGGGGGGTCTGCGTGTGGGCGCTCCTCAATGCATACCGGGGGGGTCTGCGTGTGGGCGCTCCTCAATGCATACCGGGGGGGTCTGCGTGTGGGCGCTCCTCAATGCATACCGGGGGGGTCTGCGTGTGGGCGCTCCTCAATGCATACCGGGGGGGTCTGCGTGTGGGCGCTCCTCAATGCATACCGGGGGGGTCTGCGTGTGGGCGCTCCTCAATGCATACCGGGGGGGTCTGCGTGTGGGCGCTCCTCAATGCATACCGGGGGGGTCTGCGTGTGGGCGCTCCTCAATGCATACCGGGGGGGTCTGCGTGTGGGCGCTCCTCAATGCATACCGGGGGGGTCTGCGTGTGGGCGCTCCTCAATGCATACCGGGGGGGTCTGCGTGTGGGCGCTCCTCAATGCATACCGGGGGGGTCTGCGTGTGGGCGCTCCTCAATGCATACCGGGGGGGTCTGCGTGTGGGCGCTCCTCAATGCATACCGGGGGGGTCTGCGTGTGGGCGCTCCTCAATGCATACCGGGGGGGTCTGCGTGTGGGCGCTCCTCAATGCATACCGGGGGGGTCTGCGTGTGGGCGCTCCTCAATGCATACCGGGGGGGTCTGCGTGTGGGCGCTCCTCAATGCATACCGGGGGGGTCTGCGTGTGGGCGCTCCTCAATGCATACCGGGGGGGTCTGCGTGTGGGCGCTCCTCAATGCATACCGGGGGGGTCTGCGTGTGGGCGCTCCTCAATGCATACCGGGGGGGTCTGCGTGTGGGCGCTCCTCAATGCATACCGGGGGGGTCTGCGTGTGGGCGCTCCTCAATGCATACCGGGGGGGTCTGCGTGTGGGCGCTCCTCAATGCATACCGGGGGGGTCTGCGTGTGGGCGCTCCTCAATGCATACCGGGGGGGTCTGCGTGTGGGCGCTCCTCAATGCATACCGGGGGGGTCTGCGTGTGGGCGCTCCTCAATGCATACCGGGGGGGTCTGCGTGTGGGCGCTCCTCAATGCATACCGGGGGGGTCTGCGTGTGGGCGCTCCTCAATGCATACCGGGGGGGTCTGCGTGTGGGCGCTCCTCAATGCATACCGGGGGGGTCTGCGTGTGGGCGCTCCTCAATGCATACCGGGGGGGTCTGCGTGTGGGCGCTCCTCAATGCATACCGGGGGGGTCTGCGTGTGGGCGCTCCTCAATGCATACCGGGGGGGTCTGCGTGTGGGCGCTCCTCAATGCATACCGGGGGGGTCTGCGTGTGGGCGCTCCTCAATGCATACCGGGGGGGTCTGCGTGTGGGCGCTCCTCAATGCATACCGGGGGGGTCTGCGTGTGGGCGCTCCTCAATGCATACCGGGGGGGTCTGCGTGTGGGCGCTCCTCAATGCATATCGGGGGGGTCTGCGTGTGGGCGCTCCTCAATGCATACCGGGGTGTCTGCGTGAGGGCGCTCCTCAATGCATTGTGGGGGTCTGCGTGTGGGTACTCCTCAATGCATACCAGGGGTCTGCGTGTGGGCACTCAAAGTACACTGGGGGTCTGCGTGTGGGCGCTCCTCAATGCATACCGGGGGGTCTGCGTGTGGGCGCTCCTCAATGCATACCGGGGGGTCTGCGTGTGGGCGCTCCTCAATGCATACCGGGGGGTCTGCGTGTGGGCGCTCCTCAATGCATACCGGGGGGTCTGCGTGTGGGCGCTCCTCAATGCATACCGGGGGGTCTGCGTGTGGGCGCTCCTCAATGCATACCGGGGGGTCTGCGTGTGGGCGCTCCTCAATGCATACCGGGGAGTCTGCGTGTGGGCGCTCCTCAATGTATACCGGGGAGTCTGCGTGTGGGCGCTCCTCAATGCATACCGGGGGGTCTGCGTGTGGGCGCTCCTCAATGCATACCGGGGGGTCCGCGTGTGAGCGCTCCTCAATGCATACCAGGGGTCTGCGTGAGGGCGCTCCTCAATGCATTGTGGGGGGTCTGCGTGTGGGTACTCCTTAATGTACACTGGGGGTCCGCGTGTGAGCGCTCCTCAATGCATTCCAGGGGTCTGCGTGTGGGCGCTCCTCAATGCATACCGGCGGGTCTGCGTGTGGGCGCTCCTCAATGCATACCGGGGAGTCTGCGTGTGGGCGCTCCTCAATGTATACCGGGGAGTCTGCGTGTGGGCGCTCCTCAATGCATACCGGGGGGTCTGCGTGTGGGCGCTCCTCAATGCATACCGGGGGGTCCGCGTGTGGGCGCTCCTCAATGCATACCAGGGGTCTGCGTGAGGGCGCTCCTCAATGCATTGTGGGGGGTCTGCGTGTGGGTACTCCTTAATGTACACTGGGGGTCCGCGTGTGAGCGCTCCTCAATGCATTCCAGGGGTCTGCGTGTGGGCACTCAAAGTACACTGGGGGTCCGCGTGTGGGCGCTCCTCAATGCATACCGGGGAGTCTGCGTGTGGGCGCTCCTCAATGCATACCGGGGAGTCTGCGTGTGGGCGCTCCTCAATGCATACCGGGGAGTCTGCGTAACGCTCCTCAATGCATACCGGGGAGTCTGCGTGTGGGCGCTCCTCAATGTATACCGGGGAGTCTGCGTGTGGGCGCTCCTCAATGTATACCGGGGAGTCTGCGTGTGGGCGCTCCTCAATGTATACCGGGGAGTCTGCGTGTGGGCGCTCCTCAATGCATACCGGGGAGTCTGCGTGTGGGCGCTCCTCAATGCATACCGGGGAGTCTGCGTGTGGGCGCTCCTCAATGCATACCGGGGAGTCTGCGTGTGGGCGCTCCTCAATGCATACCGGGGAGTCTGCGTGTGGGCGCTCCTCAATGCATACCGGGGAGTCTGCGTGTGGGCGCTCCTCAATGCATACCGGGGAGTCTGCGTGTGGGCGCTCCTCAATGCATACCGGGGAGTCTGCGTGTGGGCGCTCCTCAATGCATACCGGGGAGTCTGCGTGTGGGCGCTCCTCAATGCATACCGGGGAGTCTGCGTGTGGGCGCTCCTCAATGCATACCGGGGAGTCTGCGTGTGGGCGCTCCTCAATGCATACCGGGGAGTCTGCGTGTGGGCGCTCCTCAATGCATACCGGGGAGTCTGCGTGTGGGCGCTTCTCAATGCATACCGGGGGGGTCTGCGTGTGGGCGCTCCTCAATGCATACCGGGGGGGGTCTGCGTGTGGGCGCTCCTCAATGCATACCGGGGGGGTCTGCGTGTGGGCGCTCCTCAATGCATACCGGGGAGTCTGCGTGTGGGCGCTCCTCAATGCATACAGGGGGGGGGGGGGCCTCCGCGTGTGAGCGCTCCTCAATGCATACCGAGGGGTCTGCATGCTGGCTCCTCACACATATGGGGGGGACTGTGTTGGCTCTTCAAGTATACAGGGCAGGGCTGTGTGAGTTGGCTCCTCAAACATATTGGGGTCTGTGTGTTGGTTCCCACTGCATATACGGGAGGCTGTGTTGGCTCCCTCTGGATATTGGGGGGGTGGTCTGTGTGTGGGGGCTCCTACTAAATACTTCATATAGGGGGGGCTGTGTGTGTGGGACCTTACTGTATATAGGGGGCTGTGAGGACCATCCTGTGTGGAATGAAGAGAAAAAGATCCATGCATATAAAGGCGCACATCCAAAAATAGACATACAGTATACAGTACATACAAATATGTGTATAGATATATTAAAATTTTATTGGTAGACAAAAAGACCACAGTAAAATCATTTAAAAAAGGACAAAACACATCACTATAAGTCCCATGGAACAACAATATGTCAAAATACAATACCACATAGAAAAGGTATATACATGTGGGAAAACAGTCCCTAGAAAATAGCAGTGTATAAACAGTCTCCTAATGCATGAGTATAATGCCGACCTGGGCATCCCGAGGGGGCTGTGAGGAGAGGAACCCTGTATAAAGCGTCAGAAAGCCCATAGAGTGCTATGGGAAAGAAAATGTATGTTTGGAAACATGTCCCTAAAACAAGGGGGGGTCTGCCTAACGTGCAGAGACTAACACTTCCCCTGACGAAGCTGCGGCTATCAGCGATACGCGTGGGGTTCCCCACATCACTTTTGTCCCGGGACCATTGTTCCTTTTGTCCTGACGTCCCTGATGCTCTGACATGGATTGCTCTGTTTGGGGACTTGCTGGCTATTTGAGCCTTCATTTATCTATTGGCGTTATCTCTATTGCAGTTTACTTTTGTCTCTGCACGTTAGGGAGACCTTCCTTGTTTTAGGGACATCTTTCCAAACATACATTTTCTTTCCCATAGCGCTCTCTGGGCTTTCTGACGCTTTATACAGGGTTCCTTTCCTCACAGACCCCTGGGGACGCCCAGGTCGGCATTATACTCATGCATTAGGAGACTGTTTACATACACTGCTATTTTCTAGGGACTGTTTTCCCACATGTATATACCTTTTCTATGTGGTATTGTATTTTGAAATATTGTTGTTCCATGGGACTTATAGTTATGTGTTTAGTCATTTTTTAAATGATTTTACCGTCGTCTTTTTGTCTACCAATAAAATTTCAATATATCTATACACATATTTGCATGTACTGTATATATGTCTATTTTTGGGTGTGCGCCTTTATATGCATGGATCTTTTTCTCTTCTTCATTGCATGCTACTCTCTGTGCATTGTGCAGCACCCCTGTACGTATTAGATTCTATTTTATATATACCCTTAAGTAGTGCTCCCTATTTCTTTAATCTTCGACCATCCTGTGTGGGACACCACATGTGGGAGGGCTTGCAGGGACACCACATTGCTAGTGTGAAGGCTTGCAGGGATGCCACACTGCTTGTGGGTCACTGTGGATCAAGAAACAAGGACTGAATAACAGGAGCATATGATTTATAAACTTTATAAAAAGAAGTAAATTATATGGGTTTTGATCAGCTGCTACTGGCAAGATATGTTACACATGCTAAGATAGGAATTGTTAGGAGTAATTCATAATTCAGCTCAACTAGCTTGGCCCGTGCAAAAATTTTTCACACTGGTCGTCGGGGGTCGCAGGCAATTTCAGAAAAAGCAAGCTGGTCAAATGTAAATGTATTTCATGAGATGATGAACACAGACAGGTATTTATATATGTAGATTGGTAATACAATAAATTGTTTTGATAAGTAGAGGCCAAAAAATGTTTTCCGGTTGAGGCGCCATGTGCAGGTCATTGTGTCTTCCTACAGGTTTATGAAAATGAATGTTGAAACTGTATTTAGTGATAAAATCGTGAATGTGTGGTTTGTTTAGCTGTTTTCTTGCTGAAGGGAGCAAGTTTACCTTTGAAATGGTGTATCGTGTGTGTGTGTGCATGTGTGTGTGTGGCAAAGTAATCAGCGAAAAAGCAGTGCATGTTTACAAAGTTGGTAGTGTGCTTTAGGGTACTGTGGTGCCAACTGCAGGTCATTTTTCCTTACTGCAGGGTTTATGAAAATTAATGTTTAAACTGTATTTTGTGATCAAATCATGGATGTGTATTTTCTTGCTGAAGGGGGCAAATTTACCTTTCAAATGGTGTATCATTTGTGTGCGTGGGTGCAGTATAAATGGGGATACAAAGGAATCACCGAAAAACAGTGTTTAGAAATAACAGAATAGATATTAAGTGGTATAATTAATATAAAATTATAATTAATGTGTTAACATAGAGCAGAATTAATTCTAGCCTATTGGTTTGACCCTGCACAACAGTTGGTGCCTCATGTGGCCCCTAGGGAAAATTAACCCCTGCTCTGCTGTGTTGACACCAATATAAATGTTTTAGGTACAAATGGCATCAAAACTATATGGCGCCAGAAAGGAGAGGCGTACAAAAAAAAAAAAATGCATGGTGCCTACCGTGAATCATGCAGGTGGCAGTGTCCTTACGTGCATGACTTTTGCTAGTGTCTTGGAGCTACATTTCATTTAGGGTATCATGAATTCACAGATGTACTGCTCTATATTGAAAGAGAAGATGCTACGATCACTCCGTGCCCTTGGTAGATGTGCACTTTTCTAACATTATCCAAAACACACATCTAAGACTATTGCTGAATTTCTGAAGAAGAACGGGGTGAAAGTGATTCAGTGGCCAAGTATGTCTCGTGATCTGAACCCAACCAAAAATCTATGAGGAATCTGGAAGACATAAGTTGAGTTTAACTCTCCATCTAATATCCAGGCTCTAAAAGAGGTCACTATTAAAGGATATAAAAAAAGATAGATGTTGCAATATGTCACCAAGTTATTCATCCTGTGCCTAGAACACTTGGTGTTGTCCTTAAAAATCATGGCGGTCATACAAAATTCTAGATGTAGGTTTTTTTGGGGGGTGTACTCATTTTTGCATGAGTGAAATTGAAGATTTTGACATGAAAGTTTTATTATTAACTTTTATGTTATAGGTTAAAAAATGTGCTCTGAAACTGAGCCTTGTCAAAATTTTGGAAACAGTCTTGTGTACAGTGAGATATTGATTAAAATCGTACTTTTCAACTGGGGTGTACTCATTTATGCTGAGCATTGTATGTTTTACCAAATGCAGCATTTTTTTTTTTAAATTACCGTTGTTACTTAAAAATTAGGCTAAGCGCAGTGGTTTCCTCATTGGACAGGCAGGAAACTAGCATGAAAAGGCTTGATGGCTTGGAAAAATGTGGGCAATATAGGTAATGAATCATTGTGCTCGTAGTTTGCTTCTGCTCCAATAAATTCCTGGTGTTGCTGAATGTAAAGTAACAGATGATAACTGGGGGATTCTGTCCAGGGGGACGATGACACTATGCACCTGGCTCTGTTAAAAGGATGGAGGATGAAACAATATGGTTAGCTCTGGAAAAGAAGAACCTGGCTTGGTGAAAGTGGGCAGTGTTATTTAATACAATATTGATCTATTACAAGATCTATCATTATCCTGATATTTTGATCAATATTGTTATTTCAAACACATGTTTGCATTCCATCATGTCTACATTTTACTGAAAGGTACCTGGTTGATATTTTCAGTGGTGGCCTTATCCTCTTCTGGAAGATATTCTGGACTTGAAAATCTCACTGGTGTATTTACACCACTTGACTCATCTGTCAAGAAGAAGACAAGAAGCAGATTAAAACAATGGGGGCAATTTATCAAGCTAAATGAAGCAAAAGACATCTTTAAAGACTTCAGCAATACGTATAATGCACTTAAGACATTTTTGCGCCCAGCAAGGCGCTACAGCCTTATGTTACAAATGTGAGAAAATTTGAATGCAAATATCTGGCACAAAGTAAGCTAAATAATAGGTGGGGGTGGTCTTTGTTGTCCATTCTTGGGTCCTCTACCAGAGGCCAGGGTTCTGCGCAGGATCTTAGTTGTTCCCAGCATTGCGCTTTTCTGGAAGGAGAGCTCAGATGTTGTTCCTGGGATTTCTTGTAGCCATTCTTGCAACTTAGGGGTCGCTGCTCCAAGTGCTCCTATCACCACTGGGATCACTGTTGCCTTCACCTTCCACATCTTCTCGAGTTCTCCTTTGAGGCCCTGCTATTTCTCCAGCATCTCATATTCCTTCTTTCTGATGTTGCTGTCACTTGGCACTGTCACATCTATTATCATTGCTGTCTTCTGATCCTTGTCTACTATGACAATGTCTGGTTGGTTAGCCAACACCTGCTTATCCGTCTGGATCTTCAAGTCCCACAGGATTTTAGCCCTTTCATTCTCCACGACTTTCTCTGTGGTCTCCCACCCGAACTTAGCCCATATGCTGTGCAGATGTTCCTGTATAAAATTCCTGCTACTTGGTTGTGGCGTTCGGTATATGCTGTTCCTGCTTGCATTTAGTATCCTGCAACTATGTGTTGGACGGTTTCTGAGGTTTCTTTGCATAGTCTGTACCTTGGGTCTTGTCTTGTGTGGTATATTCCTGCTTCTATGTATCTGGTACTTAATGCTTGCTCTTGTGCCGCTATGATTCGTGCCTCTGTGCTATCTCGGAGTCCAGCTTTCTCTAACTATTGGTAGGATTTCTCCATGTCAGCCACTTCCATTATCTGTCGATGGTACATCCCATGCAGCATCTTGTCTTGCCATGGCGCTTCATGTTCCTGTTTTTCCTGCCTTAGGTATTATCTCAGCATCTCATCATTTGGTGACATTTTTCTGATGTATTCCTGGATACTCCTTGTTTCATCCAGGATGGTGGCTTGGATGGTTATCAAACCTCAACCACTCGCCTTTCTGTTGGTATACACTTAGGGTGGAGACCTCCATGCATTGTGAGGAGCTTACATGTCTTCACATCTGCAGCTTCTATATTATAAACTGTCAGGTGATATTGAGGGTGAAGCAATAGTATGCCTAGGCCACATCCACATCTGGTGTAGTTTTGATGTGAAGTCACACTAAAAAAGACAAAACTCAAGATAAAAAGCGGACGGCACCGCTGTTACCGTGTGACTTCAAATGATGTGCGGCATACAGAAGCCCAGCAGCTGGGAATCTCGGGTGCCAGACCTGGAAACAGTCAATCCTGGGAATCCATGCAAAGAGAAAAGGTCGCACTCATCGAGATGGAAGTTTCACTGATTTATTGACATATCATAAACATGTCAAGTCGGGGGAGTGACATAAGGAGTGCAAGAAAGGCACTTTCTTGCACTCCTTATGTCACTCCCCCGACTTGACATGTTTATGATATGTCAATAAATCAGTGAAACTTCCATCTCGATGAGTGCGACCTTTTCTCTTTGCATGGATTCACACTAAAAAAGGCTCTCATACACCAAGTTAAACTTGCGCAGAGACCCAATAATTTTTCAATAAATGCATAGGTTGAAAAAGACCTAGATCCATCAACTTCAACCTTTCTCCACCAATTATACTGTTCATTTTAAAAATGAAATACCAAGAATAATGTGTTACATGTGGCTTTTAGTACATATGGGCAGCATGGTGTCTTAATGGTTAGCGCTGTAGCCTTGCAGAACATATAGACCTACACACAACTCTGTTACATATGCATATAGACACACACAGCTCTGCCCCATACACACAAGATATATTACCACATCTTGCAGTTCCTTCCCGGCATGTGGCTGTTCACATGACCTGAAAGGTACTGGAGTTGTACAGGATGTGCAGTCTCCGAACAGGTCCTAGTGGCTTCTTATCCTGCTCTGCACTGATCACATAGATAAGTGTAGGGCAGGAGGAGAGACAGCATTTATCTGTCAATGGGAAGCACGCTGAGTCATTGTTCTCCTCTATCACAGGAAGCTGCCTTTGGAATATAAGGAGCACAGACATTTTAACAAGGGTTTTTTCTTATTAAAATGTGCGTCTTATAGTCTGAAAAATACGGTATATCGTTGAGACTAATTTTATTCACACTGCTCGGTATTTTTAAAACTTTGCTCAAGATGGTTATTTAGTGTGAACACCAATTAAAAGTTTTGCAACATTTTTATAGATTACATTTGGCGAGGGTTATTGGATATATACCTACCTTAGTGCAAATAGGAAGGAATAGTACATTTTTTTACCCTGCATATCTAATGGGTCCACTTTTAAAAAAAAAACAAAAAAAACCATTTTTGAATGGTCCAGGGGGCTCACAAAAGGAGAAAATAAAGGGACAAAATATGTTCATCAGTCAAAGATATGCACGTACCCTGCAGTTGCTCCGTACACCGCTCGCTCTTTGTTTGCAAATCTTCGTTTTCTATAAATTTACAAATCTGCAAAAATACAATGCGCTGTAACCGCACACCTTCTAGAAAAACACCATCAATAATAAAATTTTTCCCCAGGGTCGCTGTATAATGTCCCAACAATGCTTACCTCTCCAGTAAGTAGGTGAATCACTTTATTGCTCAGTTTAAGGATCTTCCCTTCATGATTCTTTTCAGAAGACTGGGTATTTGAAGGAGACAATGTGATGGGATCGTGTTCCTCACCTGATGCCTTCAATTCACTTGGAGAAATCCGGCATGCAACAATTTCACCAGATTTCTTCACAACCACAAAATCCTATATGATAAAAAGGACGGGATTTAGTTTCAATAAATTTTTATTTAGAAACTTATTAAACCAAGTCCAAGTTATGAACTCCCATGCAAGGGAGTGTAAACTAACAATTTAACATACCTTCAATAAACTTCAAATAATATAAGGGAAGACAGGACATAGACAGGGGTAGGGAAAGGCACAAAGGATTTAATTATACGCTATCCAATAATCTGTAATGGTATCATCAATAACCAATCAAGGGCGTTTAAAGCAGTTATGCAACCACCCACTACTGTAGGATCATATATGAATCCCAGGCCGTGATCAGTTCTCAATTGGCTACGGAGAAAGTCTCAAAAAGGATGGGATTTAATATAATCAAAACCAGCTCACATCCAGAGGCACACAAGAGCAATGTCCATAAGATAACACTCTCAGAATTACCATGGGTTTAAGCAAGGCTAAGAATGATGTGACATTCCTAGGACCCCTCACCTCTCCAGTCAGCAGGTAGATGATCTCCAGGGTGAGATTGAAGATCTCCTTACTCATGTAACCCTTTTCCTTCTCCATCCTGAAGAACTTATGGCCTATGGTCCAGAAAAGCACTGACTTAGAGGTGAGCACTGAAAATAGAAATACAACTATAAAAAGATAAAATGCAAATGATTTTGGAAAAGGCCAGCAAGTATGAACCTGTAAGATGCATCTAGTGTGGCAAGCGATAGATGCTACTGCGCAAACGCCGCTGCCATTTTGCTGGAGTTACATTTTTTTTTAAAAGGCCAAAATATTAACTGCGCAAAAGCAGTATGTAAAATAGAGGGTATATCAGTAAGGGATCAGTGGCCTGCCATAAGCCATACAGATGAATACCTAAGCAGAGCAAAACATGAAGCCCCCCCATAGGCCGCCCCGAAGCACGAGAATCTCACTAACGGAAAACTGAAAATAAAGATTAAACAACCACAAGATGGATTTCTTCACTCAGTTATCATTTAATCAGTATAACGGCGCCAACCTGACACTGTCTGTAGTTTACTGAGCAAAATCCTGATGATCGGTTCACTTTTAACTCTTTTTTTGCAATTTTTCAGCACCTAAAGTTCTAAATCCTTTAAAAAAAGTCACCAAATTTAAATGCGACATTTAGTAAAAGTTGCTAATTGTTGTTGAAAAAATAGATTTATAAACGAAAGACAACTTAAAAAGCAGTGAAAAACTTAAAATAAGGAGCAAATGCTTATATCACTTAAAAAAAAAAAAAAAAAGAGGAGTAAATTACTCCAGAAAATTGGAAAATCAGCAATGATGAATCAGGGCCAGAGAGTTCACTGTTTGCCCTCTGCTTTGACACATGAAGCATGCCGGAGCCGGTGACCACCTCGCTTCTAGCACCTGACCAGTGAATCCATGTGGGGCAGGAAGCAAGATACATTCATCTCCTCTTTGGAGCCATCTGCAATGAGGAACTGCAAAATAAACCTCAAGGAGGAACTGAAATACTCCTTCATGAGAGAGTAAATCTTATGCTACGAAGTGTTCTCTCCACTGTCCATCATGCAATACCATCAGGGAGAAGTCTGATCAGCTCAGAATGTATCCTGCAGCAGAACAACCACCCCAAACATACAACCAATATCAATCAGAACTATTTTCAGTGTAAAGAACGAGGAGTCCTGGAACTGATGATATGGCCCCCAAAGAGCCCTGATCTAAACATTGTCAAGCATTTCTGGGATTACATGAAGAGACAAGATCTGTGGTTAGTTCTCTAAAATGTTTGGAACAACCTCCCTGTTGAGTTCCTTCAAAACCTGTGTTCAAATGTACCTAGGAGAATGAATACTGTTTTAATCTACGTTCCCAGACGAGCCATTGAGGAGTTTTTCACGTTGTAGATTTTCTGCACTAATTACTTAAGCTAGTTAGGTTACTTGCGGCTTTTAACCGCGTTTTTTTCATCTTTTGTTTTATGTTTTAAATAAAGCTGCTTTGCTTTTGATACTTCCTGGCATTTGGCTTTGACAAAACATTACTGATACAGCCATGTGCAGATTACATGCATTTTTAATGCGTTTCTGATGCAAAAATATGTGCGTTTTTCATCTGCACTTTTCCACATCTAATGCAAGTCTATGGGAAAAATCTACCCATAAAACTCAGAACATATCGGCAGGAGAAATTTACGTGAAGTGAAGAAAAAAAAAGCACAGTGGACAGATTTCTATAAATCCCATGCACTTTGCTGGAACTGTAAGACGCTACATTTATAATACAGCAAATAATATACGGCATTGAACACGCACCAATGCTCATGGTGGGCACACAGCCTTAGGGTATGTGCACACGCTGCGGATACGCAGCGGATTTAGCCCTGCAAATCCACAAGCAAAGTACAGTACCATGTTAGCCAATGGGATTTCAAAACCGCAGTGCCCACGGTGCAACAGCACTGCAGAACATCGGAGCAGCGTCTGACAGGCAGGAAAGGAGGCGTCTCAGGTCCTGTCCTATGCAGGCACTGTGAAGCCACCTTAGCTGAAGGACACCATGGCCTTCTTGTGTTGTCCTGATGGAAGAGCGCAGGGAACCCATTCCCTGCACGACGCTCCTGTATGTTGCTGTCACTACTGACAGCGGAATCAGAGGGTTTAAGTGCCCACGATCGGTGCTAGCCGTGGCACTCAGCGTGCTGCCGTAAATCCTCAGCATGTCAATTCTTTCTGCGGATTCCGCAGCGGTTTGACACCTGTTCCATTGTCCAGGTTTTAAACCGCAGGGGAAAAATGCAGGTCACTTTACCTGCGGTTTTACCTGCAAATCCACGTGAAAAAATCCGCAGGTGAATCTGCACTGTGTGCACTCACCCTTACAGGGAAAGGGCGGTTACATCAAATATTGACATGTTTTACATTTCTCTTTTGCTCATTTACTTTGCATTTTGTTAATTGATAAAAATAAACTTTTAACTCTTCTGTTTAGGATATCTATTTTTTTTCCCATTATGTGCCTAAAAACCAAAAAGCAGGTACGGTAGTTTCTAATCACCTGCCTGTGGTATCCAGTGCGGGCTCAGACCTGCTGGTGGTGATTCAGCTGCTCCATCTCAACAGAGGAGCTCTTCCTCTTCCAGGCCGCTTTGTCTATGGGGCTTGACAACTGGTGTCATAATGATTAACCCCTTAGTGACGGCGCTAATTTTGACCTTCATGACCAGGCCAAATTTTACAATTCTGACCAGTGTCACTTTATGAGATAATAGCTCTGGAACGCTTCAACGGATCCCGGTGATTCTGAGATTGTTTTTTCATAACATATTGTACTTCATGTTAGTGGTAAAATTTGTTTGATTGACTTATTTGTGAAAATATCTCAATTTGAGAAAAATTTTTGAAAAAAAATATTACAATTTTCAATAATGATATCCTTAAACCAGTCACTGATGCTGTGCAAAATAATAAATAACATTTCCCATAGGTCTACTTTACATCTGCATCATTTTTCAAACATTTTATTTTGTTAGGATGTTAGAGGGGTTAAAAGTTTTGCAGCAATTTCTCATTTTCTCAACAAATTTACAAAACCAATTTCTTTAGGGACCTATTCAGATTTAAATGGACTTTGAGGGGCCTATATATGGGGAAACTCCACAAAAGTGATATTTTAAAAACAAACACCCTCAAATACTTCAAAACTGTTGTCAAGAAATGTTTTTAATCCTTGATGTGCTATACAGAAATTAATGCCAAGGGAATGAAAAAAATACATTTAAATTTTACCTCCAAAATGTTGCTTTGGACCCAGTTTTTTCACATTTGCAATAAGCAACACCAAAAAGTGGAAGCCGCAGTTTGTTACCCACTTTCTTACGAGCACAGAGATACCTCACACGTAGTCAAAAAGTTGTGTTTGGGGAATCGGAAGGGCTCAGAACGGAAGGAGCAATATTTGCATTTTAGAACACAAATTTGGCTGAAAGAGATGGCGGGCAGCATGTGACACTTGCAGGGTCTCTAAGGTGTCTAAAAAGCAGAACCCCCCTCAAGTGACCCCATTTTGGAAACTACAACCTTCATGGACTTTACCCAGAGGTGTAATAAGCATTTTGAACCCATAGGCACTACACAAAATTCATAACATTAGGTCGTCATATTGTTATTTTTTGTAGCTTTTGAAAAAAAAAACCCTAATTTTAACCCTAAGGCCTGTTTCACACTTCCGTTTTTGTGTCCGCCAAACGGATCCGTTTCCGTTTTTTTGACGGAAACTGATGCAAACGGATCCGTTTTTAAAAAACCGGATCCGTTTTTTTGACGGATCCGCGGTAACCACTAATGGAAGTCTATGGGACAAAAAAAACGGATCCTGCAAAAAAATGGCGGATCCGTTTTTTTACGGAAACCAACGGATTTTGACGGATTTGAAAAAACGGAAGTGTGAAACAGGCCTAACCCCAACGGCAAAGAAATAAATGGGGGAGGGGGGTGATCATGGGGTTGCACAGCCCAAGCGCTGTTCTAGTTACTAATTATTGGGCTTTGATCACTGGTAATAGACTATCACAGTAATCAAGAGTCAGCAACCAAAAGGAAAGATCCCTGCAGTTGCAGTGTGCAGGCAGGCAAATCTTGGCAGGCGCACTGCGCACGCGCCCAACATTTTGTTTCAGAGGAGGCAGGAGGGCCAGGCGATGGCATAGCCGGTACTGAGGTGCCGTGGGGGACTTGGGGACGCCATTTCTCTCTAATCTGACAGGTTATATCATGTCAGAGGAGAAAGAAAACTGGATCACTTTTTTTTTTTTAATATGATTGCCTTTAATTGTTGAATAACCACGATCACTTGAAAAAATGGCCCCAGTAGTGTTCTCCAGGGTCTCAGCTTTGCCTAGTAGCCGAAACTCCGGAAATTTTCCGACTCTGGGGGAACTAAACACTTATTCCTGATCGCCGTTTTAAAACGGTGATAAGGGAATAGAGCACCTTAGAGGCCATTTTAATGCGTATCGGCGGTCATTAAGGGTTTAACATACTTGCTCGCACAAACAGAATTACGTCAGCAGCCACGCCCCATCAACAGAGGTGGAGTCAGCGAAAGCCTCTGAATCACCTGCAATAGCGGCCAAGATTGATCTGTGCAAGCAGACAATGCTGGGCACAACAGGCACTTAATCAGCAACTACATGCCTGTTAGTGATTGGGTACACTGTATAGAAAAAAAAAAGGCCCAAATAATCCCTTTAAGTTTAGAGCATTTTTTTGCATGCTACTGTGTTGTATATATAGTATACACTGTAGCGTTCAAAACTTATGTACAGTACATACTAGGGTGACCGGATCTCATATGGGTGGGAAAAAATGTCAGAATCTTGTTCGTCTGGACCCCACAAAACGATTCCCCTTTCCAGATATTGAGAGAGCCAAAATTTGAGCTCGATCAAACGACGTTAACCCGTGCCGCTCGTCGCTCAAAGTTTGAAAAAATCCAAATTGAGGTATTTTAAGATTTAGGTATTTTGCATAGTCTGTTAGACTATAAAGAATGTGACAACAACATTGCAGAAATAGCCCTGACCAAATTTTCGAACCATTTGTGGTATTTGAATGCAGAGTTGGTGGGATTATCGTTTTTTGATCCCACCATTACAGACAATGAAAAGTTGTTAATGGCTTATAAATTGCTCAGTAGCACAGATGAACCATCAGAGCACGCTAACCTACATGAGTTGATAATTTTACATAGTTATCCAATCTATTCTAGAGCTTTTGTTAAAGTAGTTTTTGAAACATCAGAATATAATGCTCGGCATTTGCTTACAACTTGCAGGACATATTGCTTTTGTTCTTCATCTTTTGTCAGAAGGTCGTAAGTCGGTTACTTCCTACCTCTTTTAATTTTTCTTTCCTAACTTTTGGATTTACAACCCTAGCGTGCTCTGATGGTTCATCTGTGCTACTGAGCAATTTATTAGCCATTAACAACTTTTCATTGTCTGTAATGGTGGGATCAAAAAACGATAATCCCACCAACTCTGCATTCAAATACCACAAATGGTTCGAAAATTTGGTCAGGGCTATTTCTGCAATGTTGTTGTCACATTCTTTATAGTCTAACAGACTTTGCAAAATACCTAAATCTTAAAATACCTCAATTTGGATTTTTTCAAACTTTGAGCGACGAGCGGCACAGGTTAACGTCGTTTGATCGAGCTCAAATTTTGGCTCTCTCAATATCTGGAAAGGGGAATCGTTTTGTGGGGTCCAGACGGACAAAATTCCGACATCGATTTTTTGCGGTCACCCTAGTACAAACACACTAAGTATGTGTGTAACAGAAACCTCCTCAGGATTATATACTCTATATCAGGGTTTCCCAACTCCAGTCCTCAAGGCACACCAACAGATCATGTTTTCAGGATTTCCTTTGTATTGCACAGGTGAAGCAATTATCACCTGAGCAATACTAAGGAAATCCTGAAAACATGATCTGTTGGTGTGCCTTGAGGACTGGAGTTGGGAAACCCTGCTCTATATTATATACTTATACCCACATTTCCCCGCTACCACATAGCAGCGTTATACCCACTACCCATGCAGCCAGACTTTTTTCCTATTTGCTCACCTTTGCTCAGAAGCTCAGCACTGCACTAGATGCCCTCTGCACAGATACTTAGCGCTGCACTAGATGCCCTCTGCACAGATACTTAGCGCTGCACTAGATTGCTGTCTGCACAGATACTTAGCGCTGCACTAGATGCCCTCTGCACAGATGCTCAGCGCTGCACTAGATGCCCTCTGCACAGATGCTCAGCGCTGCACTAGATGCCCTCTGCTCAGCGCTGCACTAGATGCCCTCTGCTCAGATGCGCAGCGCTGCACTAGATGCCCTCTGCTCAGATGCTCAGCGCTGCACTAGATGCCCTCTGCTCAGATACTCAGTGCTGCACTAGATGCCCTCTGCTCAGATACTCAGCGCTGCACTAGATGCCCTCTGCTCAGATACTCAGCGCTACACTAGATGCCCTCTGCTCAGATACTCAGTGCTGCACCAGGTGCCCTCTGCTCAGATACTCAGCGCTGCACTAGATACCCTCTGCTCAGATACTCAGCGCTGCACCAGATGCCCTCTGCTCAGATACTCAGCGCTGCACCAGGTGCCCTGTGCTCCCAGCACTGCCCCATGCTCAGTGTCCACTATCCATATGCTCAGGACTGTACCCTCCACTTCATAGCTAGCTCTCATAAACCTGGCACTGTCGTGCACTTCGTGCCCCCTCCCTCTTCCCATATATCCGGGCCTGTTCTCACATACCCGGCACTGTACCCGCTGCTCCCTCCTGTCTTATGAAGCACTGCTCCGCTGCACTGGTGCCCCCGGCCCTGCCTATTCCCTGCACCCATAAATGAAACCATGGATGGGACGTACGGAGTACACACCTCTCACACAATGCTGGGAAATCGCCGAACTACAGGGAAACACCAGAGGAGAACCAGTCCACCACTGAGCAAACTCACGCCGCCATTTTGCCGTAGACCAGCGCAATGACGTCAGATCCAGGAGGTTACCTTCCTTTCTCTGTTCCTGGCAGCCATCTTGGTGGAGTTAGCGAAATCCCACTTCACGGTGACGATAACTGATAGTATCATAGCAATTTATTGTAATATTGTGTCAGACAAAATGTTGTTTTTCTTTTTTCAGTTTAGATGCTTCACATATTCATAGCCCGTGCATAATGGGAAGGAAAACTGAATGTGTGCAGAATAGCAACTAATCAAATTGTAGCTCTTATTTTCCTAAGTCAGAATGGCAAATATAAGGAGCCATGTGATTGGTTGTTTTTGGCATATGCCTCCAGATTACCTTTGCACTAATTTATGTCCGCAGAATACCCCTTTACCCCCAAATTATGTTTGGCCCTTCATTACCAAGCCAATTTTTACAATTCTGACCACTGTCCCTTTATGAGGCAATAACTCTGGAACGCTTCCATGGATCCTGGTGATTCTGACATTGTTTTCTCGTGATATATTGTACTTTATGATAGTGGTAAAATTAGGCCAATATTTTTTGCGTTTACTTGTGAAAATGTAAGAAGTTTGGCAAAAATTTTGAAAATGTCACAATTTTCAAACTTTTTATGCCTATAAACTAGAGGGTTATATCACATACAGTGGGGCAAAAAAGTATTTAGTCAGTCAGCAATAGTGCAAGTTCCACCACTTAAAAAGATGAGAGGCGTCTGTAATTTACATCATAGGTAGACCTCAACTATGGGAGACAAACTGAGAAAAAAAAATCCAGAAAATCACATTGTCTGTTTTTTTTTTCATTTTATTTGCATATTATGGTGGAAAATAAGTATTTGGTCAGAAACAAGCAATCAAGATTTCTGGCTCTCACAGACCTGTAACTTCTTCTTTAAGAGTCTCCTCTTTCCTCCACTCATTACCTGTAGTAATGGCACCTGTTTAAACTTGTTATCAGTATAAAAAGACACCTGTGCACACCCTCAAACAGTCTGACTCCAAACTCCACTATGGTGAAGACCAAAGAGCTGTCAAAGAACACCAGAAACAAAATTGTAGCCCTGCACCAGGCTGGGAAGACTGAATCTGCAATAGCCAACCAGCTTGGAGTGAAGAAATCAACTGTGGGAGCAATAATTAGAAAATGGAAGACATACAAGACCACTGATAATCTCCCTCGATCTGGTGCTCCACGCAAAATCCCACCCCGTGGGGTCAGAATGATCACAAGAACGGTGAGCAAAAATCCCAGAACCACACGGGGGAACCTAGTGAATGAACTGCAGAGAGCTGGGACCAATGTAACAAGGCCTACCATAAGTAACACACTACGCCACCGTGGACTCAGATCCTGCAGTGCCAGACGTGTCCCACTGCTTAAGCCTGTACATGTCCGGGCCCGTCTGAAGTTTGCTAGAGAGCATTTGGATGATCCAGAGGAGTTTTGGGAGAATGTCCTATGGTCTGATGAAACCAAACTGGAACTGTTTGGTAGAAACACAACTTGTCGTGTTTGGAGGAAAAAGAATACTGAGTTGCATCCATCAAACACCATACCTACTGTAAAGCATGGTGGTGGAAACATCATGCTTTGGGGCTGTTTCTCTGCAAAGGGGCCAGGACGACTGATCCGGGTACATGAAAGAATGAATGGGGCCATGTATCGTCAGATTTTGAGTGCAAACCTTCCATCAGCAAGGGCATTGAAGATGAAACGTGGCTGGGTCTTTCAACATGACAATGATCCAAAGCACACCACCAGGGCAACGAAGGAGTGGCTTCGTAAGAAGCATTTCAAGGTCCTGGAGTGGCCTAGCCAGTCTCCAGATCTCAACCCCATAGAAAACCCTTTGGAGGGAGTTGAAAGTCCGTGTTTCCAAGCGAAAAGCCAAAAACATCACTGCTCTAGAGGAGATCTGCATGGAGGAATGGGCCAACATTCCAACAACAGTGTGTGGCAACCTTGTGAAGACTTACAGAAAACGTTTGACCTCTGTCATTGCCAACAAAGGATATATCACAAAGTATTGAGATGAAATTTTGTTTCTGACCAAATACTTATTTTCCACCATAATATGCAAATAAAAGGAAAAAAAAAACAGACAATGTGATTTTCTGGATTTTTTTTTTCTCAGTTTGTCTCCCATAGTTGAGGTCTACCTATGATGTAAATTACAGACGCCTCTCATCTTTTTAAGTGGTGGAACTTGCACTATTGCTGACTGACTAAATACTTTTTTGCCCCACTGTAAATTAGTTAATAAATAACATTTCCCACATGTCTACTTTACATCAGCACAATTTTGGAACTTTTTTTTGTTAGGAAGTTAGAGGGGTTCACCGTTGATCAGCGATTTCTCATTTTTTCAAAAATTTTGTGTCGACCACATCACATTTAAAGTGACTGAGAGGTCAATATGACAGGAAAACTGCACCCCTCAGACTGCTCAAGACCACATCCAATACGTTTAACCCTTCAAGTGCTTCACAGGAACTAAAGCAATTTAAAGGAAAAAATAATTTTTCTTTTTCCTGCAAAAACGTTGGTTTGGCCCCACATTTTTCATTTTCACAATGGTAGCAGAAAACAATGGACCATATAATTTTTTGTGCAATTTCCCCTGAATACGACAATACCACATATTGAAATTGATAGTGGACGCCATGTCGTGTTTGAAGAGCATCCGATGTGCCTAAACAGTGGAAACCCCCCACAAGTGACCCCATTTTGGAAATTATGTAGTGAGCATTTCTAATCCACAGGCGATTTACAGAATTTTCCACTAAAATGTTGCTTTAACCCCTTCATGACACAGCCTATTTTGACCTTAATGACCTGGCCATTTTGTTTTTTCGTGACATATTGGGTTTCATGTTAGTGGTAAATTTAGGTCGATCATTTTTGTGTTTATTTGTGAAAAAATGGAAATTTGGCGAAAATTTAGAAAATTTCGCAATTTTCACATTTTGAGTTTTTATTCTGTTAAACCAGAGAGTTATCTGACACAAAATAGTTAATAAATAACATTTCCCACATATCTACTTTACATCAGCACAATTCTGGAAACAACATTTTTTTTGTTAGGAAGTTGTAAGGGTTAAAAGTTGACCAGCGATTTCTCATTTTTAAAAAAATTTACAAAACCATTTTTTTTTAGGGACCACCTCACTTTTGAAGTCACTTTGAGGAGTCTATATGGCAGAAAATACCCAAAAGTGACACCATTCTAAAAACTGCACCCCTCAAGCTACTCAAAGCTGCATTCAAGAAGATTATCAACCCTTCAGGTGCTTCAAGGAACTAAAGCAACGTGGAGGGAAAATTTTTCCAACATAAATTTTCTTTTGGCATCAATTTTTTCATTTTCACAAGGGTAACAGGATAAAATGGATCCTAAATTTTGTTGGGCAATTTCTCCTGAGTACACCGATACCTCATATGTGGTCATAAACCACTGTTGGGGCGCACGGCAGGGCTCAGAAGGGAAGGAGCGCCATTTGACTTTTTGAATGGAAAATATGCTTGAATATTTAGCGGTTGCCATGTCGCGTTTGGAGAGTCGCTGTGCGCCTAAACATTGGAGCTCCCCCACAAGTGACCCCATTTTGGAAACTAGACCCTCCAAGGAACTTATCTAGATGCATAGTGAGCTCTTTGAGACCCCAGGTGCTTCACAAATTGATCCGTAAAAAAAAAAAATACTTTTTTTCACGTAAATTTTATTTAGCCTGTTTTTTCATTTTCACATGGGTAACAGGATCAAATGGATCCTAAAATTTGGGCAATTTCTCCTGAGCACACCAATACTTCATATGTGGTTATAAACCACTGTTTGGGCGCACGGCAGGGCCCGGAAGGGAAGGAGCGCCATTTGACTTTTTGATTGGAAAATTAGCTCCAATCGTTAGCGTTGGCAGAGCCCCTGAGAAGCCAGAATAGCAGAACCCCCCCATATTTTACCTCATTTTACAAACTACACCCCCCAATGAATTAATTGGAAAGCTGCAGTGAGCATATTGGCACCACATGTGCCTCGTAGAAAATTTAGGTGGTGAAGAAAAATAAATTACATTTTTACCGCCAAGATGTTGTTTTAGCCTCAAGTTTTAAATTTATATAAGGGCTAATAAGAAAAAATGAACCTCAGTTTGTTGTGCCATTTCTCCTGAGTGCGCCAATACCCAACATGTAATCTGGAACTACTTTTCAGGCACGGTGGAAAGCTCAGAAGGGAAGCAGCGCCATATTGTAGTGCAGATTTGGTTTGCAGGTGCCATGACCCACTGGAAGTGCCCCTAAGGTGCCAGAACAGCAGACCCCACTCCCTTAAGTGACCTCATTATACAAAATACACCTCTCAACTCATCTAAGGGTGCAGTGATCATACTGACACCACGGGGGGTATGATGGGATTTTATACCCTTTGTTTTAGCCCCAGATTTTAAATTTTCACATGGGAAATGAGTAAAACTGGCAACAAAATGTGTCCAACAATTTCTGCTGAACGTGACAATACCACATATGTGGCTATACAGTACTGCTTAGCCACACGGCGAAACTCGGGAGGGACGGAGCACTATTTGACTCTTGGAGAACAAACCATTTTACGATAATTTGCAGACTCCATATACAAATCCCCTAAGTGTTAGAAAAGCAGAATGCCCCCCTTAATTTACCACATTTTGGAAATTACACCCCTCTGGGAATTTATCTAAATGTGGTAGTGACTATTTTGACTCACATGTTTGTTTTCCAGATACTAGCAGTAGTGGATGTTGCTGAGTGACAATTACAAATTTGGCATTGTAGTTCCCATACATTGTGCCCAGCTCATTCTTCTGGAGACATGATCCCCAAAAATTAGGCGAGCTCTCATTGCTACAGAAATGTCAAACATTGGACATTAAATGTTTAGACACACAGAGGGGCTCAGAAGGGAGGGGGCATTTGAATTTGGCAGCACAAAATTCTCTGGATTTATTTGGGGGGATGAGGAGCCGTAGCGCTTTTCCAGAGACTTTGTACTACCAGTAATGTGGAAGCCCCTATATTTCCATTGATAGATGACGGACTTGAGCGGGGACTTGCTTTTTTGTGGATTGAGTTGAAGCTTTTATTAGAAACATTTTACGTAACATTTTGGATCATATTTATCCTATGCTCTTTTCTGAGCACTTATATCGGGGTTTCCTTCTAAATCTCTGAGTGACGTGATTCAGATGAAGCCTTTGAGGGATTCATTCACTATAATGAGGCAGCTGAGTGTCATGGTTAGGACATGGTTAATGTCCTGTTCTCACAGGGTTAACTTTTGCCGGCCTCTCTTTTGATCTGGGAGGGGTATTTATACTCACTTCAAACTAGCATTCTCTGTCAGTTATACTGCTGTTCTGGTGTGTCTGACCCCTGGTGTGCGTGTACTCTGCGTTTGTTTGTTTGCTTCCCATGTATGACCCGGCTTGTTCCTTCACTCTGTACTCCGTCTCTTGTTTTGGTACCATTGTCTTTTCTGGTTCTGACCTCCTGGCTTGGCTATCGTTACTCCGTTAGTTTACCCCTATTTTACCGTCTAATGCCCGTTCTGGTTTTCTGATCTATTGCTACGTCATGACTATCCATTCTGTCTAATCCTTTGGTACTGTATTTCTATCTCGTGCTTTGACCTCGGCTTGATCTGGTTTCTGTCTCTGTCTATGTCCCTTGGTAACATTGTCCTGTAGTTACCTTTCTAGGAGTTTCCCTGCAGCTCCTAGCTCCGTGGAGCTTAGGCCACATCCCCAGAAGTCACGTGCTTCAGGTCCTGGAGTATGCATTGTCACCACTGCAGGTATCTTTGTGCATAGTCTTTGTACTCAGGACACGCGCTCTGGCTCAGTGAGCAAGTGCAGTGTGGTGTTCCTGACATTATTACTGACCGTTTCAGTTTTTCTTTCCTCTGAAGAGGAAAAAAAAAAGGTGTGTGTTATCCTCATGGATTCCATACAAGCTTTGGCTGATCAGGTCAAGCACCTGACCCAAATGTTCCATAAACTCAATGTGGAACAGCGCACGATGGCCCATACCCAGCAACAGTTGGTGGTTACTGTGCAGGGGGCTGTCGATGCAGGGGCTTCTAGTTCTGGGGGTAGAGATGTGTCATTAGCGTCCCCCGAATCTCCGGTCAAATTGCCCGACCCTTTCTCAGGGGATAAAAAGGAGTTCAGGTCTTTCAGAGAAGGATGCAAGCTTTTTTTTTCTCTTAGGCCCCGCTCCTCCGGGGATGAGTTCCAGAGGGTGGGGGTCATTATTTCCCTTCTTCGGGGGGCTCCGCAAGCATGGGCTTTCTCTCTGTCTTCCTCTGCACCTCAACGTTTGTCAGTGAACTTGTTCTTTGAGGCTCTGGGGCACATCTATGACGAGCCTGATAGAGTGCGTCTGGCTGAGGATATGGTGATGAGTGTGACACAGGGGAGGCACTCTGCTGAATGGTTCTGCTCAGAGTTTAGACGTTGGACCACCGAAGTATCCTGGAACGACGCCACCCTGAGGGGGCTGTTTCGCAGGGGCCTTTCTGACCGTCTGCAGGACGCTCTGGCATTACATCCGCCTCCTGATACCCTGGAGGACGCCATGATGCAGGCGGTCCGTATGGACTGGAGGCTCCGTGCTAGAGGAATGATGCAACAAGAGTCTCCCTTCTACCCCAAATTATGTGACACTGCACCTGTATCTGAGCCCATGAAGGTTGGGTCAGTCTCGGTTAAGGAGAAAGAGAGAAGGCACCGTAGAGACAACCTACTATGCTTTTACTGTGGAGCCTCTGGACATTGGAAAAGGAATTGCCCCTCCTGCCCTTCTTCAGAGAAACCATCAGAGAAACGACTGAGTCTGGGCAACAATCGAGGAGGTTGTCCAGACTCCCAGGTACATTTTTTCTCACGTACAAAAATGGTGCTCTAGGTTGAATTGGAAATTGCTGGCGGTCCTGTTATGACCACAGCCTTTGACTGTGGTTCCTCCATTAATCTGATTGATGCCCAAGTTGTGACTCTTAATATGATAGGGACAGTCAGGTTAAAAGACCCTGTTAAAATTGTGGCTGTGGATTCATCCCCTCTTACCCGGGATGGAATTTGTTTTATGTCTGAAGTTTTTTCTATGAAAGTGGGTTCCACTCTTGTGGAAAATGTAAGTTGTTTCATTATGAATAATCTGCCTGCAGGACTGGTATTGGAAATGCCCTGGTTGCAACGCCACAATCTTATTGATTGGGTGAAGGGGAGATCATCCGATGGGGATGTAATGATAATGTTCTGTGTTGTAACCCGGTTCCTTTTGTCAATCCGATAAAATCCGTATCTGTGTCATCTGTCGATCTGGAGGGTATTC
The DNA here is from genome assembly GCF_039654945.1 of Dendrobates tinctorius. NCBI lineage: Eukaryota > Metazoa > Chordata > Amphibia > Anura > Dendrobatidae > Dendrobates > Dendrobates tinctorius. The sequence continues at coordinate 1,260,279 of NW_027361975.1, read as the reverse complement.
CGGAGTACCTGAGAGACTTTAAAGATGTGTTCTCCGAAAGCGAGGCTGAGGCGCTCCCACCACATAGACCATATGATTGTACGATTTAGTACCTGGAGCCAAATTACCCAAGGCTCGTTTGTTTAATTTGTCCGGGCCTGAGCGCCAAGCTATGAAAGAGTACATTAAAGAAAGCCTTCGCAAGGGGCATATTCGGCCCTCGGTCTCACCCGTAGCAGCGGGGTTTTTCTTTGTAAAGAAAAAAGATGGTGGGTTGCAAACAAAATTACTGTTAAGATTACGTACACTCTCTCGTTGATTCCTGATCTATGCAATCAACTCACGGGGGCCAAATGATTTTCTAAGCTCGATCTACGAGGGGCTTATAACCTTATAAGGATCCGGGAGGGGGATGAATGGAAAACAGCGTTCCTGACAACTGAGGGGCTGTTTGAAAACCTGCTTATGCCCTTTGGCCTCACTAACGCTCCTGCGGTTTTTCAGAACTTTATTAATGTTGTTTTTTCTGACTTGATTGGACGTTACGTAGTCATTTACCTAGATGACATCTTGATTTACTCTGAGGACTGTCAGTCACACTTGCATCATCTGCGTATGGTGCTTATGAGACTCCGGGAGAACTATTTGTATGCTAATCTGGAGAAGTGCTCATTTTTTATGCAAGAACTGTCTTTTCTGGGTGTAATTGTATCCGGGCAGGGATTCCGCATGGATCCAGGGAAGGTTCAGGCCATTACAGATTGGGTGCAGCCTCATGACCTGAAGGGGTTGCAGCGATTTCTGGGCTTCGCTAATTATTATAGGAAGTTCATTAAAGGGTTCTCACAGGTGGTAAAACCCTTGACGGACCTCACTCTTAAAAGGGCAGATGTAAAAAATTGGTCTGTGGCCGCAAAAAATTGAAGAAGTGTTTTACTACAGCCCCTGTGTTGGTACAACCCGATTCGTCAAGACCTTTTATCGTCGAGGTTGACGCTGTGGGGGTGGGGGCAGTGTTGTCACAGGGCCCCTCTACCCTGACTAACCTCAAACCCTGTGCCTTTTTCTCTAAGAAGTTCTCTTCGGCCGAGAGAAACTATGATGTCAGTAACAGGGAATTGTTAGCAGTTAAATTGGCCTTTGAAGAATGGAGGCATTTTTTGGAGGGGGCCGCTCATCCTATTACAGTCATCACTGATCATAAAAACCTGGCCTATATCGAGTCTGCTAAGAGACTGACCCCCAGACAGGCTTGGTGGGCACTTTTTTTTTCTCGATTTCATTTTACCATCACTTTCCGACCAGGGTCTAAAAATGTAAAGGCAGATGCCTTATCCCGACGTTATGCTTCTGTGTCCCCTCCAGAACCTCCTTCCTCCATTCTTCAACCGGGAGTGGTTGTAGCCAAAATCTCCTCTGAGTTACAGAGAGAAATTCTGGAAGCAGAAGCACAAGCTCCCAGGAATAAACCCCCAGGTAAATTGTACCCGAACAATTCCGTCCCACACTCCTTAAAGAATTTCATGACTCTGTGTTAAGTGCACACCCTGGTATTGCAGCTACCCGGGGGGCAGTAGCTAGGGGTTTTTGGTGGCCCTCTATGGGTACTGATATAAAAAGGTTTGTGAATACTTGTGGGGTGTGCGTGCGCTCTAAAAGCTCTCAGGTCCGGCCGGCCGGGGAATTGGTGCCTTTGCCAATTCTGGATAAACCATGGACACACCTGTCCATGGACTTTATCACTAACCTTCCACCTTCCAAGAGCAACTCAGTGGTATGGGTAGTGGTTGATAGATTTTCTAAGCAAGCCCACTTTGTGCCATTACCTGCATTACCATCCGCTGAAACCTTGGCCCGCTTGTTTATACAGCACATTGTTCGACTGCATGGAGTGCCTGTGAACGTGGTGTCAGACAGGGGTGTGCAATTTGTGGCCAGGTTTTGGAGAGCGTTTTGTATGAAGTTGGGGGTCACGTTGTCATTCTCCTCTGCCTATCACCCGGAATCCAATGGACAAACGAAACTCACCAACCAGTCATTGGAGCAGATTCTGAGATGCCTGGTCTCCTCCAGACAGGAAGACTGGCGTGAGGTATTACCCATGGCAGAATTTGCATTCAACTGTCGGATTAATCAGTCTACCGGAAAGTCTCCCTTTCTGGTCAATTATGGGTTTGTTCCGCAGTTTGGGGAATTTTCCTGTATGGATTCGGATTGCCCTGGTGCCGAGGGGATGGTACAACAATTAAAAATCCTCTGGAAGGAGGTACAGGGGAACATCTTCAAAGCCCAGAAGAAGATCAAACGTTTTGCAGACAGGAGGAGGGGGGGGTGGTTCCTGCGTTGACAGTGGAGGAAAAAGTCTTGTTGTCCACCCGTAACATCAAACTTAAAATACCCTCTATGAAGTTGGACCCCAAATTTATTGGCCCATACAAGATTGTAGAGGTGATCAACCCGGTGGCATACAGATTACAGTTGCCCACCTTCTTCAAAATCTCTAACGTCTTCCACAGGTCCCAATTAAAACATGTGGGGACAGTTAGAGAAGATCCCTCATCTGTGGCTCCACCAGTGTTGGTAGAGGGTCAACTGGAGTACGAGGTAGGGCGCATCGTTGATTCGCGGTGGTTGCGCCGGAGACTTCAGTACCTTATCCATTGGAAGGGATATTCAGTTGAGGATCGGTCGCGGGTTCCGGCCAGTTCGGTGCACGCTGATCGACTGGTGCGGGCTTTTCATGCCAGGTACCCTGAGAAACTGGGGGTCCAGTGGCCCCCCATTAAGAGGGGGTACTGTCATGGTTAGGACATGGTTAATGTCCTGTTCTCACAGGGTTAACTTTTGCCAGCCTCTCTTTGGATCTGGGAGGGGTATTTATACTCACTTTAAACTAGCATTCTCTGTCAGTTATACTGCTGTTCTGGTGTGTCTGACCCCTGGTGTGCGTGTACTCTGCGTTTGTTTGCTTCCCGTGTATGACCCGGCTTGTTTCTTCACTCTGTACTCCATCTCTCGTTTTGGTACCATTGTCTTTTCTGGTTCTGGCTTGGCTATCGTTACTCCGTTACAGTTTACCCCTATTTTACCGTCTAATGCCCGTTCTGGTTTCTGATCTATTGCTACGTCCTGACTATCCATTCTGTCTAATCCTTTGGTACTGTATTTCTATCTCGTGCTTTGACCTCGGCTTCATCTGGTTTCTGTGTCTGTCTATGTCCCTTGGTAACATTGTCCTGTAGTTACCTTTCTAGGAGTTTCCCTGCAGCTCCTAGCTCCGTGGAGCTTAGGCCACGCTCCCAGCAGTCACGTGCTTCAGGTCCTACAGCATGCATTGTCACCACTGCTGCCCGCTCCGCAGGTATCTTTGTGCACAGTCTTTGAGCAAGTGCAGTGCGGTGTTCCTGACACTGAGTTACTCTGGACCTTGCCTCTATTCAGTGGTGTCCTTCTTTTCAGAGGTGCAGAAAACTGTGGCCGACCGCGCTTTTATGCATGCTCTGAGGGGTATAGTGCTGGATGGGAGATAGTTAGGTCCATATATATTTGGACAGAGACAACATTTTTCTAATTTTGGTTGTAGACATTACCACAATGAATTTTAAACAAAACAATGCAGATGCAGTTGAAGTTCAGACTTTCAGCTTTCATTTGAGGGTATCCACATTAAAATTGGATGAAGGGTTTAGGAGTTTCAGCTCCTTAACATGTGCCACCCTGTTTTTAAAGGGACCAAAAGTAATTGGACAGATTAAATAATTGTAAATAAAATGTTCATTTCTAGTACTTGGTTGAAAACCCTTTGTTGGCAATGACTGCCTGAAGTCTTGAACTCATGGACATCACCAGACGCTGTGTTTCCTCCTTTTTGATGTTATGCCAGGCCTTCACTGTGGTGGTTTTCAGTTGCTGTTTGTTTGTGGGCCTTTCTGTCTGAAGTTTAGTCTTTAACAAGTGAAATGCATGCTCAATTGGGTTGAGATCAGGTGACTGACTTGGCCATTCAAGAATATTCCACTTCTTTGCTTTAATAAACTTCTGGGTTTCTTTGGCTTTATGTTTTGGGTCATTGGCCATCTGTAGTATGAAACGACAACCAATCAGTTTGGCTGCATTTGGCTGGATCTGAGCACACAGTATGGCTCTGAATACCTCAGAATTAATTCGGCTGCTTCTGTCCTGTGTCACATCATCAATAAACACTAGTGACCCATTGCCACTGGCAGCCATGCATGCCCAAGCCATCACACTGCCTCCGCCGTGTTTTACAGATGATGTGGTATGCTTTGGATCATGAGCTGTACCACGCCTTCGCCATACTTTTCTCTTTCCATCATTCTGGTAGAGGTTGATCTTGGTTTCATCTGTCCAAAGAATGTTCTTCCAGAATTGTGCTGGCTTTTTTAGATGTTTTTTTTTAGCAAAGTCCAGTCTAGCCTTTTGATTCTTGATGCTTATGAGTGGCTTGCACTGTGCAGTGAACCCTCTGTATTTACTTTCATGCAGTCTTCTCTTTATGGTAGATTTGGATATTGATACGCCTACCTCCTGGAGTGTATTGTTCACTTGGTTGGCTGTTGTGAAGGGGTTTCTCTTCACCATGGAGATTATTCTGCGATCATCCACCACTGTTGTCTTCCGTGGGCGCCCAGGTCTTTTTGCATTGATGAGTTCACCAGTGCTTTCTTTTTTTCTCAGGATGTACCAAACTGTAGATTTTGCCACTCCTAATGTTGTAGCAATTTCTTGGATGGGTTTTTTCTGTTTTTGCAGCTTAAGGATGGCTTGTTTCACCTGCATGGAGAGCTCCTTTGACCGCATGTTTCCTTCACAGCAAAACCTTCCAAATGCAAGCACCACACCTCAAATCAACTCCAGGCCTTTTATCTGCTTAATTGAGAATGACATAATGAAGGGATTGCCCACACCTGTCCGTGAAATAGCCTTGGAGTCAATTGTCCAATTACTTTCGGTCCCTTTAAAAACAGTGTGGCACATGTTAAGGAGCTGAAACTCCTAAACCCTTCATCCAATTTTAATGTGGATACCCTCAAATGAAAGCTGAAAGTCTGAACTTCAACTGCATCTGAATTGTTTTGTTTAAAATTCATTGTGGTAATGTCTAGAACAAAAATTAGAAAAATGTTGTCTCTGTCCAAATATATATGGACCTAACTGTATATTCTTGCCAGCAAGTGTCTTTCACATGGGGAAACAGCAGTGAAGTAGGTCAAGACCTGGCCTGTACCTTCTCTGCTATTACTGTTTTTTGGGGCAACTCCCGGATTGCACAGCTGCCGATCTGAGGACAGCATAAATAGACAGCCATAACTCCTCAGTGTGCTGGTGGGTCAGAAACAGCTGAAAGGTGTTTTATGGCAACATCAGACTTGTACAGACTGGCACGTCCAGGCCCTAACCTATGTGTTAGAAACAAGCTGGACTTTTGCTTTGTCTGATGTAAAGGGAGTTTTACACATAGCGATATCGCTAACAATATCGCTAAAGCATCACCGATTTGGTGACGCAGCAGCGATATCGCTAGCGATATCGCTATGTGTGATACTTACCTCCGACCGGCTCCCCCGCTGTCCATCGCTGATCGCGCGAGATCGTGCAGCTCCATTTCTTGTCGGGCGCTTCCTGCTGGCGCCGACGAGCAACGCGTGGACGCGGACGGAGGACGTCAGGATCGCCGTGTCAGAAAGGTAAGTATCGTCCGCTGTATCACTGCTGCATCTCTGTGAGATCTTCCTGTGTGGAAGCTCACTAGCGATCATTTAGCGATGCACCAGCGATCCTGACCGGGTCATATCGCTGGTCGGGATCGCTGGTGCATCGCTAAATGTAAAGGGGCCTTAAGACTGTCTTTTTCTTCTGCTACTAGTGTAAATAAAATACTGAGCTTGAACTGAAAACCTGCGTGTGCCTCTTTACTGTGTCCCTGCCATTGTCTACCAAAGCAAATCCCCACAATGCTTATAAAGACAGATACATAGGATCATAGGCCAGACCACTTCCACAGTTTCATCTCAATCACTTATTTCAGAGATTTACATGGAAACCCGATGTAAGTGCTCAGCGCAGAGTGCAGGTAAATGTCGAGCTTTACTGCAAGCTTTGGGAGAGGGGAGGAGGACGAATCCAAAAACGGCAACTAGAGGTCATAGTGAAAAATATATTTATTTTGTGGTAATGCAAAGAACAAATGACTAAAAAAACATGCAAGTACTAGTTAGTCATGAATAAAACATGATCAGGACCCAGGGTGCCATATTGCCAATAATATAAGAATATTGCCATATAGAACATAAGAACATTATTTCATCAGAATGAAAGCCACAAAGACCCACAAAATCTCCTATAGGTATATATTGCCGAACTTGTCCCTAAATAAGGGCAGATATTATATATAATCAATCGCAATCACACCAATACATGGTGATTTACCTGAAAGCAGACAGTGCTGGTAAGAGAGGGATCTTTGGGAGGTAGAATGAACAAATCAGCAGGTCAAGAATTGGTTTAGTTTTTACATCGTTCTTCATGCAGTATAAGTGACTAGACGACTTTATTGTTTAGGTTGGTGCAATTACAGCGATACCAGACTTATATAGTTTTTTATGGTTAACTGCTGTTACAAATTAAAACACGCATTTTATTGCCGTATCACCATATTTTGAGAGCTATAATTTTCTTATTATAGAGTCTTGTGAGGGCTTTTTTTTTTTTTTTTTGCAGGATGAGTTGCCGTTTTTATTGGTACCACTTTCGGTCACAAAACATTTTTTGATTGCTTTCTATTCCGATTTTTTTGAGGAAGGATGACAAAATCCAGCAATTCAGGAAATTTTTTTTTTTGTACTGTTCCTCGTGTGGTAATTGTGATGTCATTTCCTTGTTCAACCTCTTCTTTTACATACTCCATTGAAGAATAATGTTTACACACAAAAATAGATCTATCTATCTATCTATCTATCTATCTATCTATCTATCTATCTATCAATATATCTAACCATAAAACATGCCTTAATAGTCCCAACACGGAGGACCATGAGACAAGACAAAACAAAACTATGTAGGAAAACAAAAGTCCTCCAGCAACTGAATGCAACAAAATATAAACTTTATTAGGTTAAAATTAATTGATAAAAAATGTCGGAGATTAAGGTAAACCATACAGAAACTGGAAAAGCAAAACACTGGATGGATGAAATACTGGTGTCCAAGAAAATTGAAAGCAAAAATTGCAACTACATATACAGTACAGACCAAAAGTTTGGACACACCTTCTCATTCAAAGAGTTTTCTTTATTTTCATGACCATGAAAATTGTAGATTCACTCTGAAGGCATCAAAACTATGAATTAACACATGTGGAATTATATAATTAACAAAAAAGTGTGAAACAACTGAAAATGTCTTACATTCTAGGTTCTTCAAAGTAGCCACCTTTTGCTTTAATTACTGCTTTACACACTCTTGGCATTCTCTTGATGAGCTTCATGAGGTAGTCACCGGAAATGTGACCGGATGTATGTAAATTACCAGCACGAGAGAATCCTAACAGCATTCAGTGACCACTGTGAGAATTCAGAAGTCTGCAGTCACATAGAATGACTGCAGACTCAGCACAAACCTGGACAACCCCTTTAATGCTCCTATCAAATAAAAACATGAGAATTAGTCAGTATCACAAATAATATTTACATCCAGGTACTTTATAGATGACGTCGTCTCTGGAGTCATTCTTTCTTCTTCTTGTCCAGACCCCATGATGAGTTTTCTCATCCACAGCCGTCTCTGCAGACTTCCATCTTCTCCGGTCTTCTGCACTAACTCTCCACACAATGCACTTAAAGATAGAAGTGTCATTATAATGCTCCTAAATAAAAAATATCTGCAGTATACTGTCTCCTCACACTATTCCCCTCCCTTCTCATACTGTCTCCTCTAACATCCCACCTGTTCACCATACTGTCTCATATATTTACCCCCTCACTCTCTATACTGTCTGCTCACACATACCCCTGACTCCCCATACTGTCTGCACACATCCCATCACCCTCACTCCTCACACTGTGTCCACATATATTTTTCCCATCGCTACTCACTGTGTCCACATACATTTGCCCGTTCGCTCCCCATACTGTCTGCACCCATTCCCCATACTGTTTCCTCATACGTGCCCTCATACATACTGTTCATTTTGTGTCCTCAAATCCCACCACATACATTAAATCCCCCCCATCCCCACTCCAAATCCCCCCCATACACACATTAAATCCCCCATCCCCATTCCAAATCCCCCACACATATTAAGTACCCCATCCCCACTCCAAATCCCCCCACACATAAAGTACCCCCCATCCCCACTCTAAATCCCCCCACACATAAAGTACCCCCCCATCCCCACTCCAAATCCCCCCACACATAAAGTACCCCCCATCCCCACTCTAAATCCCCCCACACATAAAGTACCCCCTCATCCCCACTCCAAATCCCCCCCACACATAAAGTACCCCCCATCCCCAACCTAAATCCCCCCCACACATAAAGTACCCCCCATCCCCACTGTAAATCCCCCCACACAAAGTACCCACTCATCCCCTCTCCAAATCCCCCCCTTAATCATTGGTGTTTTTTTCAGCTCCGCAGTGGAGCACGCTTGCCACCAGTGTTCCTCCTTCACTCACACAGTCTGGAAGAACTATTGAGCCTCGGGTCACAGCCGCACGGCGTGGAAGGGGTAAACGGCAGCCAGTCCTGGGGCTGCAGGGTCCATGGCTGGAGGCAGGGTAATCCACTTTCAGCAGAGGATTGAAGGAGAGGAGCAGATGACAACCGCCAGCTCAGCGCACACTTTTCCAGCTCCCGCAGCACAAGGCTCAGCGAGATGTCAGAGTCAGAGCTTCAATTGTACTGGCGTCTGTATAGGCGGCCCGACTGCACCCCCCTGCCGGTTGCGCCTGGGGCACATGCCTCGGCTGCCCCCCTAGATACGCCTGGTTGTATGTACTGTATGTGTATATGTATGTACTGTATTTTTTTTGGTTTTTTTTTACAATTGAACACATGCATAGTCTGATGGGACTACTGCCCCATCATTGGCTAATGTTGTCGCTGTTATATGTGGTTAACAAATACTGACATCTCGGATACACATAGATTGTACAATCCACACACCGAGACCCATAGAGCAACTCCCTAAATATCAATAGATCCTACAAAATAACAGGAGCAATAGCCCTCAAACACAATATAGACTGAGGCTGAATATGTAAATAAAATGCATAAGATCTTTATTAATCCAATAACCTCACATAATAAATATGGGCATAAAAGCTCCAACATGTAATAAGAAAAAATTACAATAGCATGACAAAAAGTTTCATACGGTGAAAGGACCTTTATTGTTTACTCAATTAGCTAGATACAGTATATTACAAAAGAAAAATGCAAAAAGCTCCTATTTGTGAGTTAGGTTTTGAAACCAATAACCACAAGTGAGAATAATTTCCCACCATTAATTTTTTCCTTTATGTATACGTGAATATCTAAAATAGTCCCTTATAAATAAAGGACTACACACATAACACAATAGAAAATGCAAAAAGTCAAAACTTAACAAAACCACACCTAGACCACAAACCTGACACACATCTGATGCTGAGTAACCAATGGCAAATAAAATTGCTTGTAAGAACAACAATATTCTTTAATGCTCCTAGATTGAGTTAAGAACAATGCCTTAATTTGAGCATAGTAAAACACTAATTCTTTTGTAGGGATATTAGTTCCAATATAGATGTAAATGTTCAGACTGACCCTCACAAGAAGGTATTCTTGAGCCAACCAGCTATCCCGTATACTGGGCCATATGAAATACTAATTAGCCAAGAATTCCACTACCTAGATATTGTTGAATAACTATCTAAGAGCTTTCCCTACAGTGTTTTACTAAATTGCTCAATAATAAAGTGCAAATATGCAGTTGCCTTAAGGGACTAAAGTGTCATGCATCTACTCAGCATCAGCATACATATAATGAAGGCATGCTGAATAGCCCATATTCTCTGCTATAAGACACACAAAAAAAAGAAATCTTTGTACAAAGGTTTTTTTGGGGGGGCATGTTTGTGTCTGCAATCTGGAATTATTTACTTTCCTATTTATTGAACAGATATGGCTTTTTCTTTGCCACTCTGTCCTGAAGGCCAGCATCCCAGAGTCGCCTCTTCACTGTAGACGTTGACACTGGTGTTTTGCGTGTACTATTTAATGAAGCTGCCAATTGAGGACCTGTGAGCCGTCGATTTCTTAAACTACAGACTCTATTGTACTTGTCTTGTTGCTCAGTTGTGCAGCGGGGCCTCCCACTTCTCTATCTACTCTTTTTAGAGCCTGTTTGTGCTCTCCTCTGAAGGGAGTAGTACACCCTACACACACAGTTTCTTGGCAATTTCTCGCATGGAATAGCCTTCATTTCTAAGAACAAGAATAGACTGTCAAGTTTCACATGAAAGTTCTTTTTTTTCTGGCCATTTTGAGAGTTTAATGGAACCAACAAATGTAATGCTCCAGATTCTCAACTAGCTCAAAGGAAGGTCAGGTTTATAGCTTCTCTAATCTGCTAAACTGTTTTCAGCTGTGCTAACATACTTGCACAAGGGTTTTCAAGGGTATTCTAATCATCCATTAGCCTTCTTACACAGTTAGCAAACACAAAGTACCATAAGAACACTGGAGTGTTGGTTGTTGGAAATGGGCCTCTATACACCTATGAAGATATTGCATTACGAACAAGACGTTTGCAGCTAGAATAGTCATTTACCACAGTAATAATGTAGAGCGTATTTCTGAATCATTTAATATTAGCTTCATTGGAAAAAACTGTGCTTTTCTTTCAAAAATAAGGAAATTTCTAAGTGACCCTAAACTTTTGAACGGTACTGTATAATGAAGGCATGCTGAATAGCCCATATTCTCTGCTATAATAAGACACAGAAAATGCTGCAGTTCAATAAATAGGAAAGTAAATAATTCCAGATTGCAGACACAAACATGCCCCCCCAAAAAAACCTTTGTACAAAGATTTCTTTTTTTTGTGTGTCTTATTATAGCAGAGAATATGGGCTATTCAGCATGCCTTCATTATATGTATGCTGAGTAGATGCATGACACTTTAGTCCCTTAAGGCAACTGCATATTTGCACTTTATTATTGAGCAATTTATTAAAACATTGTAGGGAAAGCTCTTAGATAGTTATTCAACAATATCTAGGTAGTGGAATTCTTGGCTAATTAGTATTTCATATGGCCCAGTATACGGGATAGCTGGTTGGCTCAAGAATACCTTCTTGTGAGGGTCAGTCTGAACATTTACATCTATATTGGAACTAATATCCCTACAAAAGAATTAGTGTTTTACTATGCTCAAATTAAGGCATTGTTCTTAACTCAATCTAGGAGCATTAAAGAATATTGTTCTTACAAGCAATTTTATTTGCCATTGGTTACTCAGCATCAGATGTGTGTCAGGTTTGTGGTCTAGGTGTGGTTTTGTTAAGTTTTGACTTTTTGCATTTTCTATTGTGTTATGTGTGTAGTCCTTTATTTATAAAAGACTATTTTAGATATTTACGTATAAATAAAGGAGAAAATTAATGGTGGGAAATTATTCTCACTTGTGGTTATTGGTTTCAAAACCTACCTGACAAATAGGTGCTTTTAGTATTTTTCTTTTGTAATATATCTAACTAATTGAGTAAACAATAAAGTTCTTTTTTTTATGGGGGTTTTCTCTACGGTGTTATAAATAAGTATTCTCAGTATAATAGAAGTATTTAAAGGGAAACTGTCACCCCCTGCAGGCGTTTTTAAGTAAAAGAGCCACCTTGTGCAGCACTAATGCTGCCTTCTGTCAAGGTGGCTCTTTTATTTAGGGTACCTTGCATCACAGAAATAATCGTTTTTAAAATTGGTCAGACATACCTGATATTTGTCAGGGGGGCTGGGAATCTCGGGCACAGATACAGTAACTACTGCGCATGCCCGAGATTCCTGCCCCGCAGTGTGAATAAACCATAAACTACTGTGGGGCCGGATCCCTGGCCGCCGACGTCATGACAGAGGACGGGCGACGATAACCAAGAATACATAGTACAGCCGTCGCAGGCGCCAGGATTTGAAAATAAAGATTTGGAGGCGGAGACACAATGCAAGAATACATGACTGACGTATGTGAGGCGACTCTGTCAGATGGGGAAAGATCTGCCCCCCTGACAAATATCAGGCATGTCTGACCAATTTTAAAAACGATTATTTCTGCGGTGCAAAGTACCCTAAATAAAAGAGCCACCTTGACAGAATGCAGCATTAGTGCTGCACAAGGTGGCGCTTTTACTTAAAAATGCCTGCAGGGGGTGACAGGTTCCCTTTAAGGTGTTTAAGGGGAAAGGAACCAAGCTGCACAAGTGCTACCAAACCCATAATTTTAATAAGCAAAATAGCATAACACTGAGCACAAATGTTAGTTTAAAATATAAATGCAGATCCCCAGGAGACAGGTCGTACAAACTGAATACCTATGTCAGTCCTTGTGGACCAGTAAATGTTCACCCCTGTGCATACTCCTAACCTTCAGGGATTAAAGTACTGCCCATAGTGCCAATAAGCTATCACTTACCCATGTGAAAAAAAGGGGGAAAGGTTAGCAATCATGCATACCAAAATGAGACCGGATGCGCATTTCGAGTAGTGTTGCATCCTCGAGGGGCCGTTTTATTACCACCTTTAATAATCAGTGGGGATCCATTCGTGAGATGCTACAGAGACACTGTTCAGTGCTCAAAATGTCCACTGTTGACAGCAAGAAGAGGCTGTGTAATTCTATCCACTCCCTCCCGGCTCCTTTCCACAGAGAGGCACTTTTATTGCCTCTGGCCAGCTCAGAGCAGATTCTCCCACCAATGATTTAAATTTCCTTTGTCTATGCCAGGTCAAATTGTTAAACACACATTTATCCTGGAGACAGGAATCATATATTTTCAGAATCAGTATAATTTGGGCTACACCCAACAACGTTTTTGCAACCTGTGCGCCATCAGAAACCGAGAAAATAGTTTCTGCCCCCCCCAGTGGCATGCAGACGTCATATTTGGTTTCAAAAGAAAGGTAATTTCGTAATAGAAAAGATGATACCCCTATCGTCACTCTGTGAACTTCCCAGTCCGAGTTATGGCAAGTAGAAATTTTTAATAACTGTTCAAAAAGGGGCGTACAATCTGTAACTCAGCCCACCTCGTGAGGTCAGCAAGAGAAAAGCATAAAGCTCAGATGCTCAATGAGGAAGTTGTCAGATGCCTGGAGAATCAGGTACACAAAGCTGTGCTGAAGGTGTTACGTTACTGCAGCACAGGACTAGGGTAGGAGGGGGGAAAACTGACTCTTCACTGCGACTAGGCCGATACCCTACGATGGAGTGGGCGACCCATTCCTTGTGAATAGACCTACCGACGATCCTAGGTTAATCTCAAGCGAAGACCTATAGATAGGGGGAAGGGGGTCCCTGAAAGATCTACGGACTGGGTACAAAAACGGGTCACCTCCTAATAGAAAACAAAGAGAAGGCTGCAGAAACAAACTGAAAACAGAAACTAATATTAGCAGAACCAGAGGTCCCAAAACTGCACACTGTTACCACGGCTGGTCAGGAGACAAATCTCCAGGAGTGGACCCTCTGGACCATGACACCGAGGGGCCCCGGGCGAGCTGCCAGGTGGAGCCGACCCCTATACAGGGATCGTTAGGAGCAGGCCCAGGGGTTCGGGTACCACGATAGCCGGTACCAAGAGGGGCGGCTCAGGACGGACTGGAGTAGGAGTGCGGGACTGAAGCGTAGACAACAGAGCGGGATCACTGGAGACTGGACCGGAGTAGAACTGTAGGACTGGAGCATAGACAACAGGACGGAGCAGGAACACAGGAGGCAGGACTGGAGTAGGACTGTAGGACTGGAGTGTGGATAGCAGGATGGAGCAGGAACACCGGAGGCAGGACTGGAGTAGGACTGAAGGAGTGGCGTGTGGATAGCAGGCTGGGGCAGGAACACTGGAGGCAGGACTGGAGTAGGACTGGAGTGTGGATAGCAGGGTGGAGCAGGAACACCGGAGGCAGGACTGGAGTAGCACTGAAGGACTAGTGTGTGGATAGCCGGGTGGAGCAGGAACACCGGAGGCAGGACTGGAGAAAGACTGAAGGACTGGGGCGTGGATAGCAGGACGGAGCAGGAGCACAGGAGGCAGGACTGGAGTATAGATAGCTGGACCCACGGAGCACCGGACTGCGGGGCCACTGCAGGGACCATGGATGGCAGGACTGCGAGGCTACTGCAGGGATCACTGAAGACAGGACTGCAAGACTGCAGAGAGCACACGAGGAAGCAGAGCCCAGTGTGCTTCCACAATGATCAGGCGCCTCCCTCGGGGGGGAACGGCCTGATATGGCCCTGTCAGGTCTGCCATTGGTCCGTAGGTGCTTCCGGGTCAGGGCATTGCCAGAGCACAAGTAACAAGAGGGAGGCACGGCCGCGGCCTATGGCGCATGCGCATTGCATGCAGAGACCCCGTCGGCTGCAAGCACGTCATAAGAGACCGCCGTGGCTGTCGGGCGGCTGCGGCGTGGGAGCGGAGACCGGGTGAGTATGCCGAGGCGGCGTGACAGTACCCGCTCCCCTAAGCCGCCCTCCCCTGAGATTAGCAAAAAATTTCTTGAGGCTACGGGGAGCATTAATATTCTCCCGAGGTTCCCAGGAACTCTCCTCAGGACCAAAGCCCTTCCAGTCAATAAGAAAAAGAGTCCTACCTCTAACCTTCTTCATGGCGATGATGTCCTCCACCTCAAAGACATCATTGGCACCAACCGGCTGAGAACCAGGATCAGACACGGAATGGAAGCGATTCAGTACTGTCACGCCGTGCTCACCTGGGGGCGGGACCTCGGTCCCGACGTCATCTCTTCCGGAGCTGCGGTCACTCCGGGGGTCCCGTAGGGTGCGCACGCGCAGCTCTCGTCCCCGGGCCTCCTCCTACATGTCACGTTTGCGCTTGCGCGCTCCTGTCAGTGCTGTATAGGGCTCGGTCCTCTCTATGGTAATGGAGGACCTGACCCGGAACCTGTAGTGGTCATGTGCTTTCTGGCTAGTTCCTGACCCGGAACCAGTAGTAGTCATGTGCTATATCAGACGACCTCCCCCTAGGGGAGGTGCCTGATTATTGTTGTGCTTCCTGGCTTGGTCTGCCGTGTCCCTGCCTGGCTGTGCACTGTACTCAGGTCCTCTGCCTTGCACTCTGTTGTGCCTCTTGGCACACGCTCTGAATCTGCACTCTGCTTTGTACTTGGTTGTGCCTCCTGGCACACGCTCTGACCCTGTGTTCTGTCTCGTACTCGGTTGTGCCTCCTGGCACATGCTCTGACACTGTACTCTGTCTCATACTCGGTTGTGCCTCCTGGCACACGCTCTTACCCTGTACTCTGTCTTATACTCAGTCGTGCCTCCTGGCACACACTCTGATTCCGTGCTCTGTCTTATACTCAGTTGTGCCTCCTGGCACACACTCTGATCCTGTACTCAGTCTCGTACTCTGTTACACCTCCTGGCACACCTGCTGCCTGACTCAGTGCTCTGACGTGCTCCTTGCACGCTTCCTGCTTCACTCACACCCGGACGAACGAAGTCTCTGTATACCACGTGTTCCCGTGTCCACACTTTACACGTTCCTGCAGACACTCTCACCCACTCGTGTCTCCTGTGAGCCGGCCGCCTGGTGCCAGCAGTCGTGGTGCCTCACCCCCTGGGGCTTGCCCCTGACACTCCCTGTATAGGGGGTGGTCTTCACTAGGTCAGCTCGCCCTGGGAGGGTTGGTGTCACGACCCAGAGGGTCCACTCCAGGAGTCGTCACAGTATAATCAGGCCATGGACCCCGCTGGTGCCACCACCTCCATCCAAAAGGAACTGGTGTTCCTACGGGAGAGTCAGACCAGGATTATGGTCTTTTTGAAATCCATGGAGTCTCGTTTGTCGGCCATACAATCCGTTTCTGCCCAGTCCTCGGTCCCGCACCCGATGCCGCGCCTCGGCAAGCCACCCCGATATAGCGGGGACCCTAAGTTTTGTCGAGGATTTCTGAACCAATGCCGGTTACATTTTGAGCTTTTGCCGCAGCACTATCCCACTGAGCGCGCCCAAATTGCCTTTATTGTTTCACACTTAGAGGGGGAGGCATTAGCATGGGTGAACCCCCTCTGGGAGCGCAATGACCCACTCGTCTCTCGGCTTTCCACCTTTTTGGACACCTTCCGCAAGGTGTTCGACGAGCCGGGTCGGCTGGCCTCTATCACCGAGTCCCTCTTTAACCTCCATCAGGGTACGCTACCGGTAGGACAGTATGCCATCCGTTTTCGTACCTTGGCCTCCGAACTCGGTTGGAACAACGAGGCTCTCGTAGGGATCTTTTGGCGTGGCCTGTCCAGTCGGATCAAAGACGTACTGGCAGGTCGGGATACTCCCACCTCTTTAGAGGATCTGATCTCACTGGCGACACGCATCGACCTGCGGTTTCAGGGACGTGCCCGTGAATTAGCCAGAGAGAGGAGCTCCTCTCACCTCCTCCGTTCCTGCTCCAAGAAGCCGGGAAACTTCTCCGCCTAGGGTTGATAGGAGAGGCCTCCCTAGGTGTACGTGATTCCTCTCCTCCCCTGCTCGTGTCCGTATTATTGAATCTCGGTGCCAAGCGTTATTCTGAGGAGGCTTTCCTGGATTCTGGCGCGGAGGGGAATTTTATCACACTCGAGGCGGTTAAAAAATACCGGATTCCTGTCAGATCCCTGGAGACTCCTCGGTCGATTGTTTCGGTCAATGGTACATCCGTGCTGGAGTCCGTTACCCAGGCCACCGAAGAGATCGAGCTGCAGATCGGAGCCCTGCACCTGGAGAAGATCTCCTTCCTCGTCTTGTCCACCATGTCTCACGCACTTCTTCTAGGCCTCCCTTGGCTACGGACTCATGAGCCAACCCTGGACTGGCGGTCGGGCGAGATACTCCGGTGGGGACCGTTCTGTCAGGAGAAGTGCCTGTTGCCCGTCCGTCTGATGAACTCTGCCGGTCCATCCCCGGCACCTACAGGTCTGCCGTCGGCTTACTGGTCCTTTGCAGATGTTTTCGACAAGAAGGAGGCCGAGACTCTGCCCCCCCATCGGCCATATGACTGTCCGATTGACCTCATTCCTGGTTCTACGCCACCCAGGGGTAGGATATACCCGTTATCCCCTGCTGAGACCCAAGCTATGTCTGACTATATCCAGGAGAACCTTGCTAGAGGTTTCATCCGTAAGTCCTCGCCCGCGGGAGCGGGATTTTTCTTTGTAAAAAAGAAGGACGGCTCCCTCCGTCCTTGCATAGACTACCGAGGCCTGAACAATATCACGGTCAAGAACAAGTACCCATTGCCATTGATCCCGGAGCTCTTTGACCGACTTAGAGGAGCTCGAATTTTCACCAAACTGGATCTTCGTGGGGCCTACAACTTGATCCGCATTCGTTCCGGGGATGAGTGGAAGACCGCCTTTAACACCAGAGACGGTCACTACGAGTACTTGGTCATGCCCTTCGGCCTCTGCAATGCCCCAGCGGTTTTCCAGGAGTTCGTGAATGACGTCTTCCGGGATATGCTGTACTCCTGCGTGGTAGTCTATCTGGATGACATCCTCGTTTTTTCTCCAGACCTCTCCGCCCACAGAAAGAACGTGCGTCAAGTCCTCCAGCGCCTGAGGGAGAACCGCCTTTATGCCAAGCTCGAGAAATGTGCCTTCGAGCAAACGTCCCTGCCATTCTTGGGGTACATTATCTCAGAATCAGGTCTATGCATGGATCCGGCAAAAGTGTCCGCCGTCCTCGATTGGCCACAGCCCCATGGGGTGAAGGCAATCCAACGCTTCCTTGGTTTTGCGAACTACTACCGACAGTTCGTTCCTCATTTTTCCTCGTTGGTTCGCCCCATCTCGTCCCTTATCTGCAAGGGAGCTAACCCAAAGGCTTGGCCCTCTGAGGCTGAAGAGGCCTTCCAGTCGTTGAAACAAGCCTTCGCCGCTGCTCCGGCGCTTCACCGACCTGAGGTTAGTAGACCTTTCACTCTCGAGGTAGACGCATCCTCTACTGGGGCTGGCGCAGTCCTTCTGCAGAAATCCTCTTCTGGACGTTTTGTCACCTGTGGCTTCTTTTCTAAAGTATTTTCCTCCACTGAGCAGAACTACTCCATTGGCGACAAAGAGCTATTGGCCATTAAGTTGGCCTTGGAGGAGTGGAGGTACTTACTGGAGGGTGCCATACATCCATTCAAGATCTTCACAGACCATAAGAACCTGGCGTACATCCAGTCCGCACAGAGGCTCAATCCTCGGCAAGCCAGGTGGTCCCTATTCTTCGCCCGCTTTGACTTTGAGCTACATTTTCGGCCCGGCGATAAGAACGTTAGAGCGGATGCGTTGTCAAGATCATTCCTGTCGTCTGATGCAGAGGAGGAACCCTCTCATATCATTGATTTATCCAAAGTAATTACTGTGGCTCCTGTCAAGTTAACCACGTTACCTCCGGGAAGAACCTTTGTGGCTGAGAATAACCGAAAACGAGTGCTAAATTGGGGACATTCGTCCAAGATTGCCGGCCACGTTGGTGTCAAAAAGACTTTGGACTTAATCTCTCGCCATTATTGGTAGCCTTCACTCTCCCAGGATGTTAAAGACTTTGTAGCATCTTGCCCGTCCTGTGCCCAGAACAAGATACCCAGACAACCACCCTCCGGTCTTCTGTTCCCGCTTCCCATTCCGTCGGCTCCATGGCAGCACATAGCCATGGATTTCATTACTGATCTGCCTTGTTCTTCTGGTTGTACTGTGGTCTTGGTGGTTGTAGACCGATTTTCAAAGATGGCTCACTTCATTCCTCTTCCCGGACTACCCTCTGCTCCTGACTTGGCGAAGATCTTCATTTCCCATATCTTCAGGATTCACGGCTTCCCCCAGCACATCGTGTCGGATAGAGGGGTCCAATTCACCTCCCGGTTCTGGAGAGCTCTATGCGGACTCATGAAAGTGTCATTGGATTTCTCTTCCGCCTATCACCCCCAAACCAATGGGCAGGTGGAACGTACCAACCAGATCCTTACATCCTATCTCCGGCATTTTTCTAATGCTCATCAGAATGACTGGGTCAGTCTACTTCCTTGGGCTGAGTTCGCCTACAATAATCACTCCAGTGAATCGTCTACCAAGTCTCCTTTCTTCATCGTCTTTGGACAGCATCTCAATGTGCCTCTACCGGTACTTCCTGTCTCGGGGGTACCTGCTGCCGATTCTCAGTCTGTGGAGTTCTCCAGGGTATGGCAGGAGACCAAAACCGCTCTCGAGAAAGCACGGGACAGAATGAAATTACACGCTGACAAGAGGCGCCTGGACGTTCCTCCATTTCTCCCTGGTGACAAGGTGTGGCTCTCCACCAAATACGTCCGCCTTAAGGTACCATCTTACAAACTGGGTCCCCGTTACATTGGTCCTTTTGAGGTCCTCAGGCGGATTAATGATGTTGCTTACAAATTGAAGCTGCCTCCTTCACTCCGTATTCCCAATTCCTTCCATGTGTCTCTCCTAAAACCTGTGGTTCTTAACCGATTTCATCCTTCTCCAGGCCACACACCCCAGCCTGTTGGCTTGGGGGATGAGTTTGAGGTGAATGACATTTTGGCCATGAAGAAGGTAAGAGGGAGAACCATGTTCCTGGTCGATTGGAAGGGTTTTGGCCCCGAGGAGAGGTCATGGGAACCCAGGGAGAATATCCACGCACCCCAGATTTTGTCTAAGTTCCTCTCCAGTTTTAGAAAGAGGGGGCGTAAAGGGGGGGGTACTGTCACGCCGTGCTCACCTGGGGGCGGGACCTCGGTCCCGACGTCATCTCTTCCGGAGCTGCGGTCACTCCGGGGGTCCCGTAGGGTGCGCACGCGCAGCTCTCGTCCCCGGGCCTCCTCCTACATGTCACGTTTGCGCTTGCGCGCTCCTGTCAGTGCTGTATAGGGCTCGGTCCTCTCTATGGTAATGGAGGACCTGACCCGGAACCTGTAGTGGTCATGTGCTTTCTGGCTAGTTCCTGACCCGGAACCAGTAGTAGTCATGTGCTATATCAGACGACCTCCCCCTAGGGGAGGTGCCTGATTATTGTTGTGCTTCCTGGCTTGGTCTGCCGTGTCCCTGCCTGGCTGTGCGCTGTACTCAGGTCCTCTGCCTTGCACTCTGTTGTGCCTCTTGGCACACGCTCTGAATCTGCACTCTGCTTTGTACTTGGTTGTGCCTCCTGGCACACGCTCTGACCCTGTGTTCTGTCTCGTACTCGGTTGTGCCTCCTGGCACATGCTCTGACACTGTACTCTGTCTCATACTCGGTTGTGCCTCCTGGCACACGCTCTTACCCTGTACTCTGTCTTATACTCAGTCGTGCCTCCTGGCACACACTCTGATTCCGTGCTCTGTCTTATACTCAGTTGTGCCTCCTGGCACACACTCTGATCCTGTACTCAGTCTCTTACTCTGTTACACCCCCTGGCACACCTGCTGCCTGACTCAGTGCTCTGACGTGCTCCTTGCACGCTTCCTGCTTCACTCACACCCGGACGAACGAAGTCTCTGTATACCACGTGTTCCCGTGTCCACACTTTACACGTTCCTGCAGACACTCTCACCCACTCGTGTCTCCTGTGAGCCGGCCGCCTGGTGCCAGCAGTCGTGGTGCCTCACCCCCTGGGGCTTGCCCCTGACACTCCCTGTATAGGGGGTGGTCTTCACTAGGTCAGCTCGCCCTGGGAGGGTTGGTGTCACGACCCAGAGGGTCCACTCCAGGAGTCGTCACAAGTACCACAGGTTTCAGGAGAGAGACGTGGAAGGTGTTCGGGACCAGGAGCGAAGCAGGCTACCTCAATTTGTAGGCGACCGTTGATATGTCCAAGAATTTCAAACGGACCGATGTAGCGTGGACCCAACTTGTAAGAAGGCAATTTCAACTGGATAAATTTGCACGAGAACCAGACTTTGTGCCCGATACGATACGGTGGGGAATCCAATCTCTTCTTGTCGGCATAATTCTTCATCCGATCAGCGGCCCTCTTGAGTGATGTGTTAGTCTCAGCCCAGATCTTGGAAAATTCAGAGGACAAGGCGTTGGCCGCGGGTACCTCTGAGGCAGGGGTTATTGGAAGGGGAACACCAGGATGTCTGCCAAACACAATGAAAAACGGAGACTTGGCCGAGGACTCGCCAGCATGGTTGTTATAGGCGAACTCTGCCCAGGGGAGTAAGTCAATCCAGTCGTTTTGGTGGGCGTTGGAGAAATGACGAAGGTACCCAGTCAACGTCTGGTTGGTACACTCCACCTGCCCGTTGGACTGTGGATGGTAGGCAGAGGAGAAGTCGAGGGAAACGTTCAGGAGCTTACAAAGTGCCCGCCAGAACTTGGAGGTGAACTGAACCTCTCGGTCAGACACAATGCATTGAGGTAGTCCATGGAGTCTGAAGATCTGATGGATGAAAACTTTGGCCAACTCAGGAGCCGAGGGGAGACCAGGCAGAGGGACGAAGTGGGCCATCTTGGAGAAATGATCCACCACCACCAAGATGACTGTACAGCCAGAAGAACGGGGTAGGTCGGTGATGAAATCCATGGCAATGTTTTCCCAAGGAGCCGCAGGGACGGGCAACGGAAGCAACAAGCCGGACGGAGGTCGTTGTGGCACTTTGTTTTTTGCACAGGAGGGACAAGAGGCCACGAAATCGAGCACATCTTGGCAAAGCGTGGGCCACCAGTAGTGACGCATGATAAGGGCAAGGGTCTTCTTAGTTCCGGCATGGCCGGCCAGTCTGGAGGAGTGCCCCCATAGAAGAAGGACCTTTAGCTTGAGGTTTTCAGGCACAAGAGTCTTGCCAGGAGGTGGAGGAAGCCAGTTCACTTGAGCCACTGTGATGATTCTAGTGGGGTCAATAATATGCAAAGGTTCCTCCACTGTTTCGTGTGGCTGGAAGACCCTGGGCAAAGCGTTGGCTTTGGTATTCTTGTTGCCGGGATGAAAACGGAGCTCGAAGTCAACTCGGGCAAAAAATAAGGACCTTCTGGCCTGACGAGGGTTGAGTCTCTGAGCAGACTGGAGATAGGCCAGATTCTTGTGATCCGTGAAGATTACAAAGGGATGGACAGCCCCCTCCAGGAGATGACGCCATTCCTCTAAGGCCAACTTTATGACCAGGAGTTCCCGGTCGCCGATCGAGTAGTTACACTCGGATGGAGAGAAGGCCTTAGAGAAGAAGCCACAGGGGTGCAGACGACCGGAGGCAGATCTCTGAGACAATACTGCCCCGGCACCTGTTGAGGAAGCGTCCACTTTGAGTACAAAGGGTCGGTTGCTCTCGGGATGATGCAGCACCGGGGCTGTGGAGAAAGCCTGTTTTAGGGTCTCAAAGGCCTCCTCCGCCTCAGGAGTCCAATAATTGGGAGTAGTCCCTTTACGGGTGAGAGCAGAAATAGGTCTGGTTATGGCGGAAAAGTGAGAGATGAATTGTCTGTAATAATTGGCGAATCCGAGAAACCGTTGTATCGCCCTTACTCCGACGGGGCGAGGCCTTTTGAGAATGGCAGTCAACTTCTCGGGATCCATCCTTAACCCAGCGTCGGAGATAATGTATCCCAGAAATGCATAGAGGTCTGTTCAAAGAGACATTTCTCTATCTTAGCATACAGGCGATTCTCCTGAAGATGCTGTAACACCAGGCGGACTCTCTTTCTGTGGGACGAGAGATCCGGAGAGAAGACGAGGATGTCATCCAAGTACACGACCACACAGGAGTACAGGAGGTCCTGGAAGATCTCATTGACAAACTCTTGAAACACCGCAGGAGCATTGCAGAGACCAAAGGGCATGACCAGGTACTCGTAATGGCCGTCTCGAGTGTTAAAAGCCGTCTTCCACCACTTGTCACCTGCGCGGATTCGGACCAGATTATAGGCTCCCCTGAGGTCTAGCTTGGAGATGACCCAAGCCCCTCTGAGGCGGTCAAACAGTTCCGGAATGGTGTACCACACAGCCAATCCCTGATTGTAGGCTGGCTGTTTCATTTGGTATTTATGCACCTGTGCAGCTGCCATTTTACTTGGGTCCGCTACACCCTGTATTAGTGCAGATGCATTTAGGCCTGTCTGGTTTGTATCTGAATTTTTTGGAGGATTTTTCCTCTTTTTGAGGTTTTCATGTTAGAGTAGGACTGGCAAGTGTAAGGAACTTTGACGCAGTTTGCCAGCTTCCGTATTTAGGCCTTAATATCAACCAATACCTTACATATATTGATATGTTTTTTGAGCACTTTTTATATTTCTTTCAGGGTGCAGTTGGGCCCAAATGGTTCTTCAAACTTGTGGCCTCTGTTCACACGGGATGCATTCTAGTTGGCACTGGGCAGCCCCCCTATATGGTATTACTAAGAGGTTGTGAACCAGAAGCTCTGCATTCCCTGTGTGAACACTGCCACATGCGGATTATTTCTTCTGCACTGGTGTACCACACGGCCAATCCCTGATTGTAGGCTGGCTGTTTCATTTGGTATTTATGCACCTGTTCAGCTGCCATTTTACTTGGGTCCGCTGCACCCTGTATTAGTGCAGATGCTTTTAGGCCTGTCTGGTTTGTATCTGAATTTTTTGGAGGATTTTTTCCTCTTTTTGAGGTTTTCAGTTCCGGAATGAGTGGAAGAGGGTACCTGTTCTTGATGGTAATCTCATTCAAGCCCCTATAGTCAATGCACGGCCAGAGAAATCCGTCCTATTTCTTGCCGAAGAAAAACCCGGCTCCCGCGGGCGAGGAGGATTTCCGTATAAAGCCTTTGGCGAGGTTCTCCTGGACGTACTCGGACATGGCTACGGTCTCTGCGGGAGACAGGGGGGTAGATTCTGCCCATTGGGGGGGTTGAACCGGGGACTAGTTCAAATGGGCAGTCAAAAGGCCGGTGTGGAGGAAGAACCTCTGCTTCCTTCTTATCAAAGACATCAGCGTGGGAACTGTAGGCTGAAGGAAGACCCGGAAGGTCTGGAGGTGGGCGAGGAGTGTCCGCTAGACGAACAGGAGTCAGACAGCAAGCTTGGCACAGGTGCCCCCAGTGGAGTATCTCCCCTGAAGACCAGTCGAGAACAGGCTGATGAGTCCTTAACCATGGAAGACCGAGTAGGATCGCATGGGAGAGCTTGGGCAGAACGTAAAAAGCTATCTTCTCTCGATGTAAGGCTCCGATGTGCAACGCCACTTCCTCAGTGACCAAGGTGACGGTCTCCTGTAGCGGTTTGCCATCCACTGCGGCAATCAGGCGAGGATTACATAGGGTAACCACGGGAATCTGGTATTTGTCCACCTCTTCACGCCGGATGAAGTTACCTGCGGAGCCCGAATCCACATAGGCCACCTTGGACCCACGTCTCTCCCCTGAAACCAAAATAACTGATATGGTAAGAGGTTGAGAGGAATCATTAGCACCTAGGGAGGCCTCTCTTACCTGACCTAGGTGGAGGATTTTCCCTGTTTCTCAGGACAGGTACGGACAAAGTGTGACGAGCCTCCACAATAGAGGCATAGACCTTGTGCCCACCTCTCTCTCCGACGCAACTCGGCCAACTTGAGGCGATCTACCTGCATGGATTCGACCGAGGAGGGAGATGAGGACCCGGCAGGAAGGGGACTGACAGACTGGGTGGAAAAGGAAGCTGGCCTGGTGGACCTCCTGTCTCTTAATGACTCCCGGGCAATGGAAGCGTAGGTCAATGCGGGTGGCCAGCGAGATAAGGTCCTCCAAGCTGGTTGGGGTATCCCGACCCGCGAGTTCATCCTTTATTCTGCTCGAAAGGCTGTGCCAGAATGCCCCTACCAAAACCGCGTTGTTCCAGCCGAGCTCAGAGGCGTGAGTGCGAAAGCGGATCGCATAATGCCCGACCGTGAGCGAACCCTGATGTAGGTTAAAAAGAGACTCGGTGAGAGAGGCTAACCAACCCGGCTCGTCGAAAAGTATCCAAGAAGATTCGAGACAATGGGATTGTCACATTCCCAGAGAGGATTCAGCCAAGATAGGGCCTCTCCCTCCAGATGGGACATAATGAAGGCCACTTTTGTTAGGCATCGGATTCCTGGGACTGCACAACAGGAATCCAGAGCCGTACATCCAGCGGTCTCCCATTCCCCTTCAACCGCTCAGGGACCTGCTCAGCAATCCCGGCAATCCAGGTGTCCTGCTCAGACTCGCTTTGTGAGCCTGGATGTTACTGCCACCTCTGGTGCAGCAATGGTAGCGCAACCTGCTCTGCAGGAAACCGCTCCAGAGGCTGTCCTCTCGCCGTGCTACTGGGCATGCCCGCAGGATGACCTCTCACTGGAGAGCAGGGGTCACATGCTCAGGTCCTGTGTCGGATCTGATTGGTCCTTCCCAGAGTACTGGAAGGTCCCGGAAGCGCATGGCTATAAAAAGTCCGCATGGCAGCTCGGCCATGCGCTAGTGTAGACTATTATGCTGTGTGTGAAAGGTGATGGATGCATGTGTCTGGTGACTGACTTATTTGAAACCCCCTTCCCTCTGATATTACAAATGGTGACAGAGTGTTGGTTATAGTCAGTACCAGAGAGTGGCAAGCTATGCGCCACTGTGTTTCCCGCACTGTACACTAGCGTCCGACAGTGTCCGGCTTTCCGGCGCCGTCGTCTAGCGGCTATAGTTACCGCCGCGCTGCAGTAGCAGCATTTATTGGCGTTCGCGGCTGCGACGCCACACGCCAGCTGGTCCTGTGGAGTTAACAGGTCCAGGGCTCATTCCTAATTTATATTAGGGCGTCTCTGTGGCTTAACAGAGGACGCCTTCACTCCTCGGGTGACGTTAACCCGAGTGCAGCACTTCGCCAGGTAGCGAGTCTGCCATTGTCCAGCAGCGGTCTTGTCATCTACCGCACGGTGGACCCCGGGGCGGCGAACGCACCTCCTATTATTTATATTTGTTGCGTTCCGCCGTCCCTAACATTACACTAGCGCCAGGGTCTGGCTGGTAATGGCAGACTTGCAGCAGCTGCAGCGCTACATCCGGCAGCTGGAGAGCAGATTGGCGGCTATTGAGAGCGCCAACTCAGCTGCGAATGCTGCACTAGCTGATGCTCAGACAGTCGCTGAGGCTGTCTCACTGGTGCTCACACTGTTGCCCACGCCGACACTTTCTCGCCTCCCGCTCCCCGACAAGTTTTCGGGTGACAGCGCCACCTGTAGGGGATTCGTCAGCCAGTGCTCAATTCAGCTCGAGTTACTGGCTGCATGATTTCCTACAGAGCGGGCTAAGGTGGGATTTATTGTCTCATTATTGTCTGGCAGGGCATTACAGTGGGCCTCGCCATTGTGGGAACGTGATGATCCGGTGGTTCAGGGTGCTGTTCAGTTCCTCACGGCTCTGAAGCAGGTCTTTTTGGGACCACGGATCACGCATGATACCTCTCTCCAATTGCTGTCCCTAACACAGGGGGTGGCTCTCGGTTAGCCATTATGCCGTCCGGTTCCGGACATTGGCTTCCGAATTAGAGTGGCCGGACAAAGCATTAGTCCCGGTGTTTTGGAGAGGGCTAGCTGAGCACGTCAAAGATGCTCTAGCTACCAGAGAGGTTCCCACAAGTCTGGAGGAACTGATTGCCGTCTCCATCCGCATTGACCTCCGGTTTACGGAGCGCGGGCTGGAGCGTGCACAATCCAGACGTAGGGTTAACTTGGCTCCCACCTTCACCGAGCCGCTAAGATACCCCGCACAGGAGCTCCCATCCTCCGAACTTATGGAGGTGTCTCGCACCGGTCCCAAGTCATGTCCGATGCGAAGCTCTGTACGTTGCTATCAGTGCCGACAGTTTGGTCACTCGGCTAGCCCGTGTCCTCTGCGGGCGAAAAAACGTCCACGTCCAGTGCCCGTAGGTGGTGGTCAGTCCAATATGAAACACTTTTCACCCAAACCGGTATTCAGGGGCACCTTAGACAGTGGGTCCTCCACCTGGGAGGCAGAGGTGATCCTGGATTCCGGGGCCGAGGGGAATTTTATGTCCTCAACCTTCGCCCAGAAACACGCTATTCCCCTGGTGTTGATGCCCCAGCCTCTGACCATCATGGTGGTTAACGGTGCACATTTGTCCTCAGGTGACCCATCAGACAGCTCCACTCGGGCTTTCTATCTCACCCTCCCATCGTGAGACTCTGTCCCTGCTCATTTTGCCTGATGGCATCGACCAGGTGCTTCCTGGGCTTCCCTGGCTCCGTTGCCACTCCCCTCATATTGATTGAGCGTCGGGGAAGATATTGGGTTGGAGAAAGGACTGTGAGGGAAGGTGTCTGAGGGGCAGTCTTCAGGTGGCTTCCACTGAAGTGCCTGCGGATCTCTGCGCGCTTCATAAACCCTACCACCAGTACGCGGACGTCTTCTCCAAAAAATCTGTGGAGACGCTCCCGCCGCACCGTCCATACAATTGCCCAATAGATCTCATGCCAGGCATAGAACCTCCTAGAGGCTGTGTGTATCCGCTATCACTCCCTGAGACAGAGGCTATGTCTCAATATATCCGGGAGAACCTGGCTAGAGGTTTTATCAGAAAATCGGTGTCGCCGGCTGGTGCAGGCTTCTTCGTACAGAAGAAGAGCGGAGAGTTACGCCCCTGCATTGACTACAGAGGTCTCAACGCTATCACTGTCAAAAACAAATAACCTCTGCCGTTGATCTCTGAGTTATTTGACAGGTTGCGAGGGGCCCGGATCTTTACAAAACTAGATCTACGGGGGGCGTACAACCTGATCCGCATTAGCGAAGGGGACGAGTGGAAGACAGCTTTTAATACCAGGGATGGCCACTACGAATATCTGGTCATGCCCTTTGGCCTTTGTAATGCGCCTGCTGTCTTCCAGGTCTTCGTCAACGACGTCTTCCGCAACATGCTTTCTACCTCGGTGGTGGTCTATCTGGATGACATCCTCATCTTCTCGCCAAATTTGACCACCCACCGGAGAGACGTCTGCAGGGTCTTCAACTGTCTGCGGGCGAATTCTCTCTATGAAAAGCTGGAAAAGTGTCAGTTTGAGCAGGAGTCCTTGCCGTTCTTGGGCTACATCATCTCGGCCCAGGGATTGGCTATGGATCCGGCCAAACTACAAGCGGTAATGAACTGGCAAGAACCCCATTCACTTAAAGCGGTGCAGCTCTTCTTGGGGTTCGTGAATTACTACCGTCAGTTTATACCCCACTTTTCCACATTGGTAGCTCCATTAGTTGCTCTCACTAAAAAAGGAGCTAATCCCAACGCTTGGTCGGAACAGGTCTCCAAGGCTTTCACAGCTATAAAATCTCTTTTTGCTGGCGCTCTCATCTTACACCGTCCTGATGTGGATAAACCATTTATTCTGGAGGTAGATGCCTCTTCTGTCGGTGCAGGAGCAGTCCTTTTCTAGAAGGATGCTCAAGGTCGGAAGCATCCCTGCTTTTTCTCTAAGACCTTCTCACCGGCGGAGAAGAATTACTCCTTCGGCGACAGGGAGCTGCTAGCGATGAAGTTGTCCTTTTCCGAATGGAGACATCTCCTGGAGGGAGCTCTGTTTCCCTTCCAGGTATATACAGACCATAAAAATTTGGTCTATTTGCAGATGGCTCAGCGCCTGAACTCTCATCAGGCTAGGTGGTCGCTCTTCTTTTCCCGCTTCCGCTTCACCTTGCACTACCTCTCAGGAGAGAAGAATGTCCTTGCGGATGATCTCTCACGCTCGGTGGTTTCAGCGGAGGAAGGAGAGGCTGAGCCTCGGCTAATTCTCCCGCCGGAGAGTTTTGCGACCGTGGCCCCAGTTGCTCTCGAGTCAGTGCCACCGGGCAAGACCTTGGTGCCCCCTCAGCTACGGCCGGAGGTTCTCGCCTGGGCACACGTCTCCAGGGTACGTGGTCACTTTGGCAATAAGCGGACCACAGAGATCCTGGCTAGGTCGTACTGGTGGCCGCATATGGCTCGAGATGTCAAGGAATACGTACAGGCATGCGTCTCATGTGCACGGAACTGTCCCTCTAGACAGAGGCAGGCGGGGCTATTGTATCCCCTGTCAGTGGCGGATAGACCTTGGGAGATGGTTGGCATGGACTTTGTGGTTGGCTTACCCAAGTCCGGTGGCAGTACAGTCATTTGGATGGTCACCGACCATTTTTCTAAAATGGTGCATTTGGTGCCACTCTCACAGTTGGCTTCCGCTCGTGGTCTTGCCACACTGTTCATAAAACACGTATTCCGCCTACATGGCATGCCGGACAAAATTGTTAGTGATCGAGGTCCCCAGTTCGCGTCTCGCTTCTGGAGGGAGCTCTGCAGTCTACTCAGCATCGAGCTAAACCTGTCCTCCGCTTACCATCCCGAGACGAACGGCTTGGTTGAAAGAGCCAACCAAACCTTGGTCACGTACCTACGGCATTTTGTCTCTGCCAGGCAGGATGACTGGACATCCTTGCTACCATGGGCTGTGTGCCCTGAATAATGCAGTGGCTGATTCCACTGGTCAGACGCCCTTTCTTCTAAACTATGGCCAACATCCACGCGTCCCTGTCCCGATGCCAGTGTCCTCCGCTGACTCCAGGGTGGCAGATTGGGCAGTGGAGGCTCGTGACATTTTGGATCGCACTCAGGATGCTATCCAGGCCTCTAAAGAAAGGATGAGGGCGTCTGTCGACACTCATCGGCAACCCGCTCCAAGCTTCTCCCCCGGCGACTTGGTGTGGCTCTCTACTCAAAATATTAAACTGTGAGTCGAGTCCCCCAAGTTCGCGCCACGATACATTGGACCCTTCAAGGTCCTCGAGCGAATTAGCTCGGTGGTCTAGCGCCTGGCTCTTCCTCCACATTTAGCCATTTCGGACGTTTTCCATGTGTCCCTCCTCAAACTAGTTCATATGGCCCGGTTCTCCGAGTCATCTGCCGGGTCATCAGACTTGTCTTCTGACGAGTTCGAGGTTAACACCATTGTGGGACGCAGGATTGTCCGTGGCAAAAATTTTTATTTGGTGGATTGGAAGGGTCATGGACCGGAGGCTCGGACCTGGGAGCCGGTGGAGAATATCCATGCTCCACTCCTGATTGCGGCCTTTGAGCGCAAGGCTCAGAGGGGGGGGCCTTAGGAGGGGGGGTGATGTTAGGCGTCGGATTCCTGGGACTGCACAACAGGAATCCAGAGCCGTACATCCAGCGGTCTCCCATTCCCCTTCGACGGCTCAGGGACCTGCTCAGCAATCCCGGCGATCCAGGCGTCCTGCTCAGACTCACTCTGTGAGCCTGGATGTTGCTGCCACCTCTGGTGCAGCAATGGTAGTGCAACCTGCTCTGCAGGGAACCGCTCCAGAGGCTGTCCTCTCGCCGTGCTACTGGGCATGCCCGCAGGATGACCTCTCACTGGAGAGCAGGGGTCACATGCTCAGGTCCTGTGTCGTATCTGATTGGTCCTTCCCAGAGTACTGGAAGGTCCCGGAAGTGCATGGCTATAAAAAGCCCGCATGGCGGCTCGGCCATGCGCTAGTGCAGACTATTATGCTGTGTGTGAAAGGTGATGGATGCATGTGTCTGGTGACTGACTTATTTGAAACCCCCTTCCCTCTGATATTACGAATGGTGACAGAGTGTTGGTTATAGTCAGTACCAGAGTGTGGCAAGCTATGCGCCACTGTGCTTCCCGCACTGTACACTAGCGTCCGACGGTGTCCGGCTTTCCGGCGCCGTCGTCTAGTGGCTATAGTTACCGCCGCGCTGCAGTAGCTGCGACGCCACACGCCAGCTGGTCTTGTGGAGTTAACAGGCCCAGCGCTCATTCCTAATTTATATTAGGGCGTCTCTGCGGCTTAACAGAGGCCGCCTTCACTCCTCGGGTGACGTTAACCTGAGTGCAGCACTTCGCCAGCTAGCGAGTCTGCCATTGTCCAGCAGCGGTCTTGTCATCTACCGCACGGTGGACCCTGGGCGGCGAACGCACCTCCTATTATTTATATTTGGTGCGTTCCACCGTCCCTAACAACTTTGGCCCGGTCAGAGGGATATTGCTGATGCAACCATTCAAAATGAAGGCTAAACTGCAGAGTTTGGGATCACCAGTAAACTGCGGCGGCTTGGCAAGGCTGGGCGCCGAAAGAGCTGTAGACACGGGGGGAGGAGTCGGGATCGCGGTGGCTGACTGGAGGACCGACAAGCGGCTATCAAAGGAGGCCATGTAACTCAGAATATGGGCTTGAGTATCTCGTTGCTGACCCAGCTCCTGTTGAAGACTGGCCAGTTGAGTGGCATTTCCAGGATCAGCCACCTGCAGGGCTGACAAACGGGTGTCCATAGACTTCATGACGGACATGATGCGTCCCTGATTCTCCCGCAAAAAGAGCAACTCCTTTAGGGTAGCAGCAGTAGTAACGGCGGAGTCCATGGCCTGATTGTACTGTTACCACGGCTGGTTCAGCAGACAAATCTCCAGGAGTGGACCCTCTGGACCGTGGCACTGAGGGGCCCTGAGCGAGCTGCCAGGTGGAGGCGACCCCTATACAGGGATCGTTAGGAGCAGGCCCAGGGGTTCGGATACCACTATAGCCGGTACCGAGAGGGGCGGCTCAGGACAGACTGGAGTAGGAGTGCTGGACTGAAGCGTAGACAACAGAGCGGGATCACTGGAGACTGAACCAGAGTAGAACTGTAGGACTGAAGCATAGACAACAGGATGGCGCAGGAACACTGGAGGCAGGACTGGAGTAGGACTGGAGTGTGGATAGCAGGATGGGGCAGGAACACCAGAGGCAGGACTGGAGTAGGACTGTAGGAGTGGAGTGTGGATAGCAGGATGGGGCAGGAACACCGGAGGCAGGACTGGAGTAGGACTGAAGGACTGGAGTGTGGATAGCAGGGTGGAGCAGGAACACCGGAGGCAGGACTGGAGAAGGACTGAAGGACTGGTGTGTGGATAGCAGGATGGAGCAGGAGCACAGGAGGCAGGACTGGAGTATAGATAGCTGGATCAACGGAGCACCGGACGGCGGGGCTACTGCAGGGACCACGGACAGCAGGACTGCGAGGCTACTGCAGGGATCACTGAAGACAGGACTGCGAGACTGCAGAGAGCACAAGAGGAAGCAGGGCCCAGTGTGCTAGCAAACACAATGATCAGGCGCCTCCCTCAGGGGGGGAACGGCCTGATATGGCCGTCTGGTCTGCCATAGGTCCGTAGGTGCTTCCAGGTCAGGGCATTGCTGGAGCACAAGTAACAGGAGGGAGGCGCGGCCGCGGCCTATGGTGCATGCGCATTGCATGCAGAGACCCCATCGGCCATGAGCCTGTCAGAAGGGACCGCCGTGGCTGTCGGGCGGCGGGGGGCTGCGGCGTGGGAGCGGACACCAGGTGAGTATGCGGAGGCGGCGTGACACACTAATTAAACACACAAAAGGCAAAGCAAGGCTCCAAGCCAGACTTCAAGTGAATTAACACTGTTGTCCAGCAAGGAATGGGAGACAGGTGCAGGTTAATAAAGGGTGATACAATCACCTGACCGTAGACAAACCCAGCACCAGGGGAAAAAGACCAGTAGCCAGAACACTACAAGAAAATGGCGGATAGTCACAAACTGAACAGATTCTAACAGAAGGACCCTTTGCCCTGGGAAGATTCTCCTCCCCTTTATCAACACGTCATGTCTGTGACTGAGAGAGTCTTTTATTTTAATCCCTTTTATTTGTAATTGTTGTACATACTGTATCTTGACTCCCTTTGTAATATCTTTTTATTTTTGTAAACACTGCCTATAATTTTGGAGTAAACTTATAAATTTACTGGCTTCGTTCTTTTTGCTCTGATTGAACCGGCACGTACTCCATGACAAAACACACTACCGTTTGGGTTGGTCCCTGACCCGATATAGTCTTTAGTATCAAACCATGAACTGGTGGCAGCAAAGTGTCCTGGTGGTATTGGAGAACCGTGGCAGTGATGGATCTGAGGTTATATGTGTATTCCCCGCCTGGGACTGGTGAAATACATACCGCCCTCACCGCAGAGTGCCCAATAGCCAGTACGCAGCAAGGCAGCACTTATCCTAGGTGCAGTTCTCGGACTGACCTGCTAGTAAGGGGGGCGCCAGAGAGCTGCAAGTTCCTAACCAGAACTGAAAATTAAACCAAAAGTTGTGGGTTATAACCCTGACAAATTGGTTGGCAAATAAATTAAATTCATGACATATATACCGTATTTTTCGGAATATAAGACGCACCAAAATTTTGAGGGGAAAAAATAGGAAAATTGTTTTTTTTTTAATAAAATGGTGGTGCTTCTTATAATCCATGCATCTTATTGCTTACTGTGGGTGGTGGCTGCGGTGAAGGGGGGTCCCAGGGTCACTGCTGGTGGAGGCAGGAGTGGGGTGATGCAGCAAGCCGCAGGCTGGGATGAGGGGGTGTCTGATATGCAGTGCGCCGCTGCAGATGTTCGGTGCTGCAGGGGTGTCTGACGCGGCTGCTGGGGTGTCCGGCGGTGCTGCTACGGGGGCCCTGTCGATGTTTTGTGAAAGGCCAGAGCCACTCGCAGTTCCGTGGTTTCCTGTGCGGTGGACTCCGGGAAAATGGCCGCAGGGGGGCGGCGCATGCGCAGATGGAGATCTCGGCATCAAGGTCTCAGGAGATTCATCAATGACAAAAACCTCCTACGCCATGCTCTTAGTATGGTCTAACAGGCTTGCCATAACCTTATGACCCAGATGTTGTCATTGCGACCTTGGGTTGCCATGGCAACAATTCGACCCTTGCAATGATATCGAGGGGGCACTGATCAGACTGGAGAGGTATCCCCCTGCCTTCTAAATGCTGCGATCGATATCGATCACAGCATTAAGGGGATTAAAACGCCAGGAGCACTCCTGGCACTGACAGCTGGATCTTGGCTTTATTTTAAGCCGATCTCCCGGTGGAGATCGCGATCATGGTCAAGAACCCTTTCCCATCTTTGATGTATGGGTATATCAAAAGTCGTGAAGAAGTTAAAGGGTTGTTGAAGTACAAAAAATATAATTTACTTGGCGATCCCTCTCCATACTGCTGCCAGTGTCTAAGCCATCTCTTCTACCAGGAACATCTAATCTTGATGTATGGACAGGTCATGGCTGTTCACAGTGGTGCGTTTTCTTTAAGCTGTAACTGAGGATCATACCTCTCCACCTTGCATGACAAAGTTTTGTCACTGCAGTTTTAATTTGGTGCTAATCCAGTACCCCAGCCTTGCCCAATTCTTTCTATGTGCCCACACAGAAATATTCATTATTTATTTTACTCACTTATATGGCGTCATTAATTCCATAGTGCTTTACAGACAAATATTGCTCCTAGTGAGGCCCATTAGTGTTCCAACACAATATGGTACCACTTTCATGGCCCCCACAGTACCCCCTATACATATATACTATAAGGTAGCCACAGTGTCCTCTCTGATGTTTCCAGCACATATTCCCCTAAATACAGTATAAGGCCCCCACAGTACCCCCTATACATACATAGTATAAGTCAGCCACAGTATCCTCTCTGATGTTCCCAGCACATATTCCCCCAAATACAGTATAAGGCCACCATAGTTCCCGCCACACACAGTATGATGTTGCCATGTAAATTCTTCCCATATAGTATGATTCCCTCCACAGACCAATATAGAATGATTCCCTCCACAGACCACACCTACACAGAGAACCCCCCACACACACACACAAACGCATGCACGGCTCAGCTACAGCAAGACACATGCACACAACTTTGCTACATCAAATCACACAACTCTGGTACATCTACAGACACACACAGGTCTGCTACATCAACACACATGCATCTCTGCTACATCAACAGACAACTTTGGCACCTCAACAAATACAACTATTCTACACTAACACACAACTGTGCTGCAATTAACACACACAACTCTGCACCACCAATACACACAGCTCAGAGACACACACACACACACACACATTTGCCGTGTCTTGTTGCTCTTCTCCACTATCCAGTCACATGACCTGAAACGACCCACAACAAAACAGTGAGGCTATGTGCAGACGTTGCGGATTATCCCGCGTTTTTTTCCGCACTAAAACCCGCATCTGCTGGCAGAAACCGCAGGTGCGGTTTTGATGCGGATTTGCTGCGGAAAACATGCGTTTTTTGCTGCGTTTTTGGAATCTGGAATTGTCTGCGTTTTCAACAGCATCACATATCAATAAAGTTTTACAAAGTAGACTTGTTTGAACAAAAAAAAAAAGGATAATTTCCTGGTCCAACCCTTTTGTTTGCAATTTTGCTTTGCTAAATATAGTCAGACGCATGTACACACACATACTCACATTACACGTACTCAAAGATGTACTCACACACATACACACGTACTCACACATGTACTTAGAAACACGTACTTCACATGCACTCACACACACGTACTCACACACGTACTTCACATGCACTCACACACACACACGTACGCACACACGTACTTCACACGTACTCACACACGTACTTCACATGCACTCACACACACGTACGCACACACGTACTTCACACGTACTCACACACGTACTTCATATGCACTCACACACACGTACTCACACACACATACACACGTACTCACACACTTCACATGCACTCACACACACGTACGCACGTACTCACACACGTACTTCACATGGACTCACACACACGTACTCACACACACGTACTCACACACGTACTTCACATGCACTCACACACACACACGTACGCACACACGTAGTTCACACGTACTCACACACGCACTCACACACACATACTCACACACACATACACACATACTCACACACTTCACATGCACTCACACACACGTACGCACGTACTCACACACGTACTTCACATGGACTCACACACACGTACTCACACACGTACTCACACACGTACTTCACATGCACTCACACACACACGTACGCACACACGTACTTCACACGTACTCACACACGTACTTCACATGCACTCACACACACGTACTCACACACACATACACACGTACTTACACACTTCACATGCACTCACACACACGTACGCACGTACTCACACACGTACTTCACATGGACTCACACACACGTACTCACACACACACGTACTCACACACGTACTTCACATGCACTCACACACACACACACACACATACGCACACACGTACTTCACAAGTACTCACACACGTACTTCACATGCACTCACACACACGTACTCACACACTTCACATGCACTCACACACACGTACGCACGTACTCACACACGTACTTCACATGGACTTACACACACGTACTCACACACACACACGTACTCATACACGTACTTCACATGCACTCACACACACGTACGCACACACACATACACACGTACTCACACACTTCACATGCACTCACACACACGTACGCATGTACTCACACACGTACTTCACATGGACTCACACACGTACTCACACACGTACTTCACATGCACTCACACACACGTACGCACACACGTACTTCACATGTACTCACACACGTACTTAACATGTACTCACACACACACACACACATACACACGTACTCACACATGTACTTAGAAACACGTACTTCACATGCACTCACACACACGTACTCACACACACATACCCACGTACTCACACACGTACTTCACATGCACTCACACACACACGTACGCACACACGTGCTTCACACGTACTCACACACGTACTTCACATGCACTCACACACACGTACGCACACACGTACTTCACACGTACTCACACACGTACTTCATATGCACTCACACACACGTACTCTCACACACTTCACATGCACTCACACACACGTACGCACGTACTCACACACGTACTTCACAATGACTCACACACACGTACTCACACACGTACTTCACATGCACTCACACACACACACACGTACGCACACAAGTAGTTCACACGTACTCACACACGCACTCACACACACATACTCACACACACATACACACATACTCACACACTTCACATGCACTCACACACACGTACGCACGTACTCACACACGTACTTCACATGGACTCACACACACGTACTCACACGTACTCACACACGTACTCACACACGTACTTCACATGCACTCACACACACACGTACGCACA
The DNA here is from genome assembly GCF_039654945.1 of Dendrobates tinctorius. NCBI lineage: Eukaryota > Metazoa > Chordata > Amphibia > Anura > Dendrobatidae > Dendrobates > Dendrobates tinctorius. Next base: position 1,222,994 of record NW_027361975.1, on the reverse strand, counting down.
CACGTACTCACACACGTACTTCACATGCACTCACACACACGTACTCACACACACATACACACGTACTTACACACTTCACATGCACTCACAACACACGTACGCACGTACTCACACACGTACTTCACATGGACTCACACACACGTACTCACACACACACGTACTTCACATGCACTCACACACACATACGCACACACGTACTTCACACGTACTCACACACGTACTTCACATGCACTCACACACACGTACTCACACACTTCACATGCACTCACACACACGTACGCACATACTCACACACGTACTTCACATGGACTCACACACACGTACTCACACACACACACGTACTCACACACGTACTTCACATGCACTCACACACACGTACGCACACACATACACACGTACTCACACACTTCACATGCACTCACACACGTACGCATGTACTCACACACGTACTTCACATGGACTCACACACACGTACTCACACACACACACACACGTACTCACACACGTACTTCACATGCACTCACACACACGTACGCACACACGTACTTCACACGTACTCACACACGTACTTCACATGCACTCACACACACGTACTCACACACACATACACACGTACTCACACACTTCACATGCACTCACACACACGTACGCACGTACTCACACACGTACTTCACATGGACTCACACACACGTACTCACACACGTACTTCACATGCACTCACACACACACGTACGCACAAACGCACTTCACACGTACTCACACACGTACTTCACATGCACTCACACACACGTACTCACACACGTACTTCACATGCACTCACACACACACGTACGCACACACGTACTTCACACGTAGTCACACACGTACTTCACATGCACTCACACACACGTACTCACACACACATGCACACGTACTCACACACTTCACATGCACTCACACACACGTACGCACGTACTCACACACGTACTTCACATGGACTCACACACACGTACTCACACACACACGTACTCACACACGTACTTCACATGCACTCACACACACACGTACGCACACACGTACTTCACACGTACTCACACACGTACTTCACATGCACTCACACACACGTACACACGTACTCACACACTTCACATGCACTCACACACACGTACGCACGTACTCACACGTACTTCACATGGACTCACACACACGTACTCACACACACACACATACTCACACACGTACTTCACATGCACTCACACACACACACGTACTCACACACACATACACACGTACTCACACACTTCACATGCACTCACACACACGTACGCACGTACTCACACACGTACTTCACATGGACTCACACACACACACGTACGCACACACGTACTTCACACGTACTCACACACGTACACACGTACTCACACACGTACTTCACATGCAGTCACACACACGTACTCACACACACATACACACGTACTCACACACGTACTCACACACGTACTCACACATGTACTTAGACACATCCCATAGTTTAAGGTTAATATGACGGTCTCTTTTGCTGTTGACGATCTAGTTTGTGGCACACACTCAACCAGGGAGAGCTGACACTGTGAGGACCACCACCAATACATGGAGTGTCTCAGGGGCAATAAAAATGGTGTGAGGCACTATGACTGCTGTAACTAGAAGGCCGGCTCAAGAAAGACACAAGTGTGTCTGACAAAAGAGTATGTGCATCATACAAGACAAGACCTAGTGTGGACACAGGGCAGCACGGTGGCTCAGTGGATAGCACTGTAGCATTGCAGCGCTGGACTCCTGGGTTCGAATCCCACCAAGGCCAACATCTGCAATGAGTTTGTATGTTCTCCACCTGTTTGCGTGGGTTTCCTCCGGCTTCTACGGTTTCCTCCCACATTCCAAAGACATACTGATAGGTAATCTAGATTGTGAGCCCCCTTGGGGACAGTGATGATAATGTGTGCAAACTGTAAGCTCTGTGGAATATGTTTCCGCTATCTAAAAATAAAGATTATTATTAAAGATTATTATTCTCGTCATTAAAGCTTGTATTAAGGGTAACAACTGTGTAAATACTTAATGATGAGGACAAAGTGATACACATCAAGGTGCGTGCGACTGCACGCCAACATCCAAGGCATGTTATGCTAGGTGGCACGCCTGGGTTCAGACAAGGGTTAGGTGGCATATGACTCCTGACATCTGGCAACGATCAACCGGTCTGGACATCATGATGTGGACATCATCTCCGGACATCAGGCCGCAGTCATCACTCTCCGGACCTATGTCAGCCAACGCCAGACTACGTGCATCCGGCAGGCAATCCAGGGTACAAGGGTTCATTCAAGGAGGTGCGTCAGTTCAAGACATGGTCCAAGGCAGGATTCAACACAACGTCCTGAAGAGACACATGCCAGGGGCACAGTGGCGGATTAAGTGGACTATGGGCCCGGGGCTGTTCATAAAACCTGGGCCCCTGTACCCCCTTCCCACCTGAGCGCTGCGGTCCCCGTGCGGGAATTGACAGCCGTACGGACCGCAGCACTTGGTTTGCTGCGGGTCCATACGGAAAACCCGCCACCATTCCACCATGTGAAGCCCCCACTCATCCCCCCTTCATCCTGTGAAGCCCCCACTCGCCCCCTTCATCCTGTACAACCCCAGTCACCCCCCCTTCATCATATACAGCCCCCAGTCACCCCCCGTCATCATATACAGCCCCCAGTCACCCCCCCGTCATCATATACAGCCCCCAGTCACCCCCGTCATCATATACAGCCCCCAGTCACCCCCCGTCATCATATACAGCCCCCAGTCACCCCCCCTTCATCATATACAGCCCCCAGTCACCCCCCTTCATCATATACAGCCCCCAGTCACCCCCCTTCATCATATACAGCCCCCAGTCACCCCCCTTCTTCATATACAGCCCCCATTCACCCCCTTCATCATATACAGCCCCCAGTCACCCCCCTTCTTCATATACAGCCCCCAGTCACCCCCCTTCATCATATACAGCCCCCAGTCACCCCCCGTCATCATATACAGGCCCCAGTCACCCCCCCTTCATTGTGTACAGCCCCCACTCACCCCCTCCCCCATTTAATTCATTTTATAAATAAAAAAAAATAAAAAAAGTTCCCCATACTTACCTCACAGCCGGCTCGCTCCCCAGCAGCGCCTCTGCTTGCAGCATCCTCCGGGACATGTCGGCGCGTGCACGATGACGTCATCTGACCCGGAAGTATAGCCGGAGGGAGCCGGAGCTGAGCAGCCGTCAAGGTGACGGCCGTGCACAGCTCCCGGCCCCTCATAGAATGTGACGCGGGCGGCTGTCTGCTGCCGGCGGCGTCACAGGCAGCACAGGGCACGGCCGGCCCTGTACAGGTGCTGGGGGATCGGTCCGGGTGGCATTTGCCTCTCTGCCACCCGGCTCAGCCCGCCCCTGCCCCTGGGCCCCCAAAAAACCTTGGGCCCGGGGCGACCGCCCCATCCGCCCCTATTAGGATCCGCCATTGCAGGGGCAGGTTTCTGGGCAAAGAGTAGAACATAGGCAGTAACAGGTGGGTACGGACAACACGTAAGGTTTCAACGCAGCTCATACAGATCAGAACACAACAGAGATTAAAGGTAGCAATAAGCGAAAAAGCCTTCTGATAAAGAAGCACAAAACGCACAGTGCGAGAAACAGTGTGGGTGCAAGAAAGCATGGAAAACCCGGCTGAGGCACATAGAGGAGGGCACGGTTACAACCAGGCGCATGCAAGGGGCACACAGCGAAAACGTAGGGCTAAGGTACAGAAGACGCGTGCAAGACGTCACGGCAAAGCTTGTTCCAAAAGGTGAAAGTGAAAATGCACGTGCCTTCAAAAGCATACACAAAAAGTACACTAGGAACACAGGCAAGGTACAAGAGCTAGGGAACGTAACCTGAAGAACAGAGCAGAGTCTACGACAAATAAGCATAACGTAAGGTAGAGCATAGAGACTGGAAAAGACAGATCATAGGAAGGAGCAAGAAGGACAACAAAATAATTTTGGAAACATATAAATTTATTTATGGATAAGTACCATTTGACAAACATGTCAACCTCTTTTTTTTCAATTTGAAAAAACATTGTGGACACAAATGAGTCCATTTCAGAACAACAGAACAAAAACTGATAAAACAAAAAGATAACTTTAATTTAAGTTGTAGTACTGGGGGTAATAGCCATACCCAGTACTGCAATCTGATATGGAGTCTCCTGCTGCCTGCAACTGCTGGGTGAAGCTGTGGTGTTGACTGTCTTGGCGCACAGGGGCTTGTTGTCTGGCCCTGAATAGGCCAAAAAGCCCCGTCCAAATCTGTTCATAGTTGAAGATCGGAGCAGGGTCCTTTAGAGCCTTTAGGGACATCTGGACCACACTCATGAAAATTGACTGCCTGTCTGGTGGCAATGATCGAGTTTGGCTTGCAATTTGCAGCGCAAAGAAATCATACTGATCCTCTGAAGTGGATTTTTTAATCAACTCCAGAGTCTCCGTCGCTGCCTTGACAGTAGGATCTTCATTTTTTGTTTTTGTTTTTTTTTTTGTCGGCTCTCCTGCCACCGGACAGGCAGGTTGATGTCGAACAACAGGTTCTGCCGAACCAGATGTTCCTGCAGCTGGTGTTGCAGATGTTACATCAGATGCAGAGCATGTGGCAACGGCAGAAGGTGGTTCGACACTTGGTGAACAGATCTCCACAGCTCCAGAGGATCCTGCTCCATCTTCTGACTCTTGTCCGGTCTGTTTAGACGGTTCAATGTTCCCTTGAGTGCTGGAAAGAAAAAATAAAATACATTAGCATGGTATGTAGCCTTGCGGCATAGAAGCTACACTGTGGACACAGCCAACATCCCACTCATCGAAAAGTGCTGCTCCCTTTTTCTTGCACCATGGTGATAAAGCCTGTTTTCAATAAAGACATGACAAATAACATGATGCTATAATTTGACATTTAAACTTAGCTTGCATAGCAAGAACGCCTACGCAAGCTAGCTAGACATGCTGCGTTGTACAATAAACGTGTTAGGTATTCCTCATCCCTACATCTTTGGACGCATAGTGTTGAAAGCATTTACGGAAATACACTTAAATGTCCTGGAACATCTGTATCCTGGCAATTGAACGATGTAACATGACGCAGCGTTAATTACGCAACGCACCCAATTTTTACTGTACACATGGCTAAACACATTACAAGTTTTTTTTAGGCTTTTTCAAAAAAATACCTCCGCACATTCCTGCTTGATATAACAAACTGGAGTTCTTCAAAAAAGGGAAAGTGCTTCTTGCTTGGCGATGATCCACTTTTGGAACAGTTAACCAGAAACTTGGTAAAACGGTCCCTTACCGACCGCCAACGCTGCTTGAGATCTTTCTCTACAGAACAAACAAAAAGAAAAACTTGAGTACATTTTCGAATATATATAATATTAGACATCATAAAAAGTTTGCAAATTACCAATTTGAGACTGTACGGCATTCGTTAATTGATCCCAGTCGGGAAACATCTGGCGGCAAATTTTTGTCCAGCACAGGTCCCTATAATATCGGTCCTTGTAGGTCTCCTCTGCCTGGTCCCAGACAGCTGGATAGTCCCGGACCTAAAATGTATAGACAGTAATGTGTTAACAAACTGTAACCAACACAAAATAGTTGATATTTTAAATTTAGGGAATATGCCACCGATTTTGAGTACAATTACCTGCCTGTACCGCCATCAGAGGATTATCTACAGCATTCTGCCATGCTCTAGATATGCCACCGATGTTTGCATATGGATCTTGATCCCCCCCCCCCCGCATGTACATATGAGTCCGCCTCTGCCAAAGAAAGTCCGCATCTACAAGATGCGGAAATACTTGGGCCTAGCCACTCTCTTCCCACTACCATGTAGCGGAGCGGCGGGATATGTGGTAAAATAGGGCTTAATGTCACCTTTTCTGATAGGTGACATTAGGCACGGTTAAGAATGGATAAGCGTCAATAAGACGCAGATCCATTTTAAATCATAAACTGTTCAAAAGCAAATAACCCCAACATCAATAAAAATAATTGTAAGGAAAAAAAAAAAGGGAGGGCCAGAAAAAAAAGAAAAAACATGCAGGACGATATTTACAGCCTTGGAAAGGGTAAATATCCATGTCCCCTTTCCCAGGCTACGAATATGAGCCCGAAGCTGTCTGCGTAGCCTCTCTGGCTCCAAAAAAAGGGAGACCCCCCCCAAAAAAATGACGTGGGGGTCCCCCATATTTTGGGCCCAGAAAGGCTAAGCAGACAACTGCGGGCTGATATTTACAACCTGGGAAGGGGTTAATATCCATGTCCCCTTTCCCAGGCTACGAATATGAGCCCACAGCTGTCTGCGTAGCCTCTCTGGCTCCAAAAAAAAGGGAGACCCCCCAAAAAAAAATGACGTGGGGGTCCCCCATATTTTGGGCCCAGAAAGGCTAAGCAGACAACGGCGGGCTGATATTTACAACCTGGGAAGGGGTTAATATCCATGTCCCCTTTCCCAGGCTACGAATATGAGCCCGCAGCTGTCTACGTAGCCTCTCTGGCTCCAAAAAAAGGGGAGACCCCCCAAAAAAAAATGACGTGGGGGTCCCCCATATTTTGGGCCCAGAAAGGCTTAGCAGACAACTGCGGGCTGATATTTACAACCTGGGAAGGGGTTAATATCCATGTCCCCTTTCCCAGGCTACGAATATGAGCCCGCTGCTGTCTGCGTAGCCTCTCTGGCTCCAAAAAAAAGGGAGACCCCCCCAAAAAAATGACGTGCGGGTCCCCCATATTTTGAGCCCAGAAAGGCTAAGCAGACAACTGCGGGCTGATATTTACAACCTGGGAAGGGGTTAATATCCATGTCCCCTTTCCCAGGCTACGAATATGAGCCCGCAGCTGTCTGCGTAGCCTCTCTGGCTCCAAAAAAAAGGGAGACCCCCCCAAAAAAAATGACGTGGGGGTCCCCCATATTTTGGGCTCAGAAAGGCTAAGTAGACAACTGCGGGCTGATATTTACAACCTGGGAAGGGGTTAATATCCATGTCCCCTTTCCCAGACTACGAATATGAGCCCGCAGCTGTCTGCGTAGCCTCTCTGGCTCCAAAAAAAGGGAGACCCCCCAAAAAAAAAATGACGTGGGGGTCCCCCATATTTTGGGCCCAGAAAGGCTAAGCAGACAACTGCGGGCTGATATTTACAACCTGGGAAGGGGTTAATATCCATGTCCCGTTTCCCAGGCTACGAATATGAGCCCGCAACTGTCTGCGTAGCCTCTCTGGCTCCAAAAAAAGGGAGACCCCCCCCAAAAAAAAATGACGTGGGTCCCCCATATTTTAGGGCCAGAAAGGCTATGCAGACAGCTGCGGGCTCATATTCATAGCCTAGGAAGGAGTCATGGATATTGCCCCCTCCGGCTACAAATATGAGGCCGCAGCCGCCCCAGAAATGGCGCATCTATAAGATGCGCCAATTCCGGCACTTAGCCCCTCTCTTCCCACTCCCGCACCGCGGCGGCGGGATGTGGGGTAATAAAGGGGTTAATGCCACCTTTGATTGACAGGTGTCATTAACCCCGGTTAATAATGGAGAAGCGTCAATAAGACGCCGATCCATTATTAAGCCCATAGAGAAAGTTTGAAAAAAAAAACAGACACATTTAAAAAAAAATTTTTAATGAAATAAAACACAGGTTTTTTTGACCAAAAATTTATTTTGCGCGCAATCCTATGCGACGCCCTCGATGAACCTAGAGAAAAAATAAAACAACAAACCAATTCTATACCTACCGTTCCGTCGCAGTCCATAAAACGAGTGTCCCACGATGATCTGACATGGAGAACAGTCACATCAGGTGATGTGACCATTCTGCATGGCAACAGAAACACACTGCCAGGAGCTCTGCTCCTGTAGTGTGTTACTGCGCATGTGCCCAGAGTTTACCTGAGTTCAGTGACTCAGGTAACCTCCTTTACGGCACTGCTGCGTGGGAAACTTCACACGCAGCAAGAGGGCCGTAAAGCGAGGTCCCAGGGCCGCCGAACACCAGGAAACTCGGCGATACACTGCAGGAACACCGCTCCTGCTAGTGTATCGCCCGAGGACAGAAGAGATCGCCGTGGGACAATCGATTATGGATTTCTGCGGACAGGGAGTATAGATTTTGTTTATTTTTTTCATTTTATTGTAGGGGAACAATGGCTTCGGGGGAACAACATGTGCTGTATGGTGAGTATGTAATGTATGTTTTATGTTGTATGTCATGTCTTACATGTGTGTAATGTTACATGCATTGTACTTTTTTTTTTTTTTTTACATGCACAATTGTGCTCGGTCACCGCAGGGACTACTCCCCCATCCTATAGCCGGATGGGGGTAGCAGTCCCATACGGCGACTGAGCAAAATTGTGGGGCTACTGTCGCATGGGGACTGACGCACACAGACTGACGCACACTACAGACAGACACACACATAGACAGACAAACAAACATACATACATGCATACACACCAAATCGATCAGACGCCCCACATCGATCCCCATGCGACGGTAGCCTTCCATGACAGCGACTTCCTGCTTTTTCCCAACACTACACTCCGCCCACACACTTCCTCCCGCCTGACATCACTTTCCTATGCAGCAGTTTTGACACCCAAATCCGCAGCAAAAAACGCACATATGCGGAATTTGCTGCGGATTATAAAGACTCTATACAAGTCTATGGGTCAAGAACCGCTGCGGAATCGCAGAAATAATTGACATGCTGCGTTTTGTAATCCGCCGCGAAACCGCGCGGTTTTTACCGCACCATGTGCACAGCGGTTTCGTTTTACCATTAACTTTAATGGTACTGTACCTTGTTGCGGAAGCCGCAGCGGTTCCGCAGGGTTAAAACCGCTGCAGAATCGCGGGTAAAACCGCACCGTGTGCACACAGCCTGAAGGAAGGGCCTGTCTGCTTCATTGCTACATTCAGCTGTATCTCTATATAAATACAGCTGAGGTTGGAACATACTGGTGGCTTCGTGGGTCAGCACCCCAAATTTGGGAACTGTCCTACTGAATCCAGCATGGTTAGGAGGTACGCCAGATAAGTATATGATAAAATGAATATGCAAAATTATCCAACTTTATTTGTGGATAGATTCTATAAATGGTGATTAAGACTAGTGTATACTACTTTAAAACAGAACCTTAGAGGGGTTGTCCACTACTAGGATAACCCCTTCTTAATAAAAATGTTTTGCTCCCATAAAATAATAAAGCTTATACTCACCACCCGTGCCGGTACTGTTCCCGCGGTGTCGGTACTCTTTCTCCCTGGGGCTCCCGTGCGGTTGTTGTGACACTGACGTCGGCGCCCAATTTTACATAAAGAAACAACACACACTCCCACCATCCCATCAATTACTTGTAACATTTTATAACTTCCTACAACCAACACTAGGAGTTGTTCAGTATTTCTACAGCTCACAATGGACTTGAAGGGACTAATGTAAAAATATATACTTTAGGCTGTGTGCCCACGTTGCTTCTTTTAAGCGTTTTTGATGCGTTTTTCGGGGTCAAACCGCTTAAAATAAGCATCCCATTCATTTTAATGCATTTTGGCCTTTTTGTGCCAATGGATGCGTTTTTTACAGCAAAGGAAACGCTTAGCTGTAGAAAAACGCAGCATGTTCATTAATTTCCGCTTAAGCCTGCGTTTTTAGCTATTTCCTATAGTCCAGAAGACGCACAGAAAAAAAATTGCGCAAAAAACGCACAAAAATCGCGGCAAAAACGCACGTTTTTTTCCACGCGTTTTCTGGGAAAGAGGTCCGTTTTTTTGTCAGTTTTAAAACGCTAACGTGGGCTCATAGCCTAAACAGTGCCCCTCTAGTGCCAGCAGCCTTCACTGATTACTTGCCTTTTATGCAAGGGTACTATTTTAGGAGACTCCTCATTTTTTTTTATTTATTCTGCATTGCTTATATCGCACTCCTATTCCACAACACTTTACACACATTATCATCACTGTCCTCATTGGGGCTCACAATCTAAGTTCCCTATCAGTATGTCCTTGGAGTGTGGGACAAAACCGGAGTACCTGGAGGAAACCCACGCAAACACAGGGAGAACATACAAACTCCTTGCAGATGTTGTCCTTGGTGAGATTTGAACCCAGGTCCCCAGTGCTGCAAAGCTACAGTGCTAATCACTGAACCACCTTCATTAGTAGGTAAGTACAATATGCACTATATGGACAATACTATTGGGACACCTGGAGGAGAATGTGGAACAGTAAGGCATCCTTGGAGGTATGTGTTCTCGGGGTTCTAACCGCTTTTTGGGTGGGCGGTACACATGCTCCCTTAGGGGAGAGATAACAGGCCTCTATGATATGTTTGTGGGCGCGTTTTGCCTTTTGTCTTATGGCAGCAAGATGTAATAGTTATACCGGTAGTTGGGCCATATAAAAAATATATATATACTGTGTGGATGTGGACAATATCTGATAGTTCCAGACCTACATAATGTATTGTTTACTATACCCGCCATAAGCCATTTTTTTCGGTGAAGCTCTGTAGTTCACCTTTTTTGATCATTATACAACTCTGAGACGAGAACCCCTGGTGTACTGCATACCTCCTGACATATAAATAGATTTGTATATCTTGAAAATATAGACAATATTGCCTTGTTTGTGATTGTGGCTGTCCTGCGCGTTTTTTGCACTGCTGCACTTTATTTGTGTTGTTTACACATGTCCCCCATTTGTCCAATTCTGTCCCTCCTTTTTTCTTAATAAAGTTGATATATTTATTTATATATAATTTGGGATCTTTAGTCGTATTTTTGTGGGTTCCACATGTGGGCTCCTGTGAACAGCAGCGATTGATCCTTGATTGTCCAACAATAGTAGCATCTGAGTATTGTGATATGATATACAGGATGCTCTTATATACCTTTGCTCTTGTGTTTGTATTGGGACACCTACACATTACATCTACAGAAGCCTTTGACATACAGTACCAAATCCACATAGATAAATGTGGAATTTGTGTCTCCTTTTGCAGCTATAGCTCCCACTCTTTTGGGGAAGGCTTTGTATAACATTTTGGAGTGTATTTATGGAAATTTTCCCGTCTGCCATGGCGGCACACATGAGAGCGGGGATCTGCCCAGTCAGGACAGGAACCCTAATGAAGATAAAAGGGCGGTACCTCTCCCTCGCTTCAGTTGGGTTTCCTGTCCTGACAGGGACCCATGCGCTGAAGACGGCGGTGTCAAGCGTACCTGCCTACTCCCGTGCCGGCATGGAAGAACAGGCAGGGCCTGTGCGCTGGGCTTCGGGGGTTGGAAGCATCGTCCGTGGGTCCCTCGGGGGCTCTGCATCCGAGCGGGCGTCAGCGCAGCACGGTCAGGGGTCCGGGGGCTTTTCCGCCCCTGCTGCACAGCCCTCCCCCCTCTGCCGGCGTCCAGGAGCTCCAGGAGGAGGCAGCCACTTCCGGGTCGCACACGTCTGACGTCTCGCGCAAGGCACGCTGGAAATGGGCGTGCCCGTGTGACGTCAAGGGGCGGCTCCAGATCCAAGATAGCGGCGCCCATGAACCGAACGCCGGCCGGCAAAATCCATCCCGGCGGTATGGCGGGGGGAGGGGCTGTCAAGGGGCATCGGAGAGGGCGGAGAGTGCAGTGGATCCCTCATAAAAAGAGGGATGACCACAGAAGATGCATTCGTGCCCAAAGCTTCACAATGGAAGTGGGGCAGGAAGAGCCACAGCAGCAGCAGCCTCCTACACAAGAGCTCTCACCAGATGCCTTGCCAAGCCGCCAGCATACCAGGAGTAGCCGCTCGAGCACTAGGAGCGGCAGTCGTCCTGACCGGCAAGACCCTTTGACGTCCAGATAGAACGTCACACGTGCGTCTGATCAGCCTAAGAAATCGGTACCCTTGATAGACAGCGGTGGTGAGTAATCTACGTGAATGTCACCCTTATGGTAACGGGGTTCCATATTTCTGCTTGATCACTAGGGGTCGAGGAAGTCTAGCGGCAAAAAAAGAACAGAGAATGTGCCCTATGCAAAAACCCACTGGCAGTTCAGTGGAAGAAAAATCTCTGCGCTGACTGTATAAATAAAACCATACGTTATGAGATTCCTCATTTGTCACTAGCCTTGGGGCTATAATACAAGAGGAGGTTAAAGGCTCCTTAAAGCAGCCCTTAAAAAGACGGGTAAAAGAAGCTGCAAAAGGGATTCTGATTCAGAGGCCTCTCTAGTGCAGGAAGGTCCCTGTCCCCCTCCTCTTCCTCTTCCTCTACTCAGTCCTCAGAATCCTCCCTGGCCAGCGATATAGGGTGCCGTCCGTGTTTCCAAACAGAGGACGTAGAAAAGCTGATCAAAGCTGTCAGGTCTACAATGTGTCTTAAGGAGGAAAAAACACCTAAATCATAGGAGGATGTTATGTTTGGAGGGCTAGAAGAGAAAACGCACCTTCCCTGTCAATGACAAGATAAAGGCTTTCATTGACAGGGAATGGAAAAAGCAAGAGAGGTTGGGTACCTTACCTTCTACACCAAAGAAGAGGTACCCATTTAAGGAGAAAGACTCAGAGAACTGGGAAAAGATCCCGAAAATTGATGGTGCCATGGCTAGGTCCTCAAAAAAGTTATCTCTACCATTAGAGGACTCTGGCGTGCTGAAAGACCCGCTTGATAAAGAAGCAGATGGCTTCTTGAAACATACAGTCATATGTTAAAGTTTGGGCACCCCTATTAATGTTAACCTTTTTTCTTTATAACAATTTTGGTTTTTGCAACAGCTATTTCTGTTTCATATATCTAATAAATGATGGACTAAGTTATATTTCTGGATTCAAATGAGGTTTATTGTACTAACAGAAAATGTGCAATCTGCATTTAAACAAAATTTGACCGGTGCAAAAGTATGGGCACCTCAACGTAAAAGTGACATTAATATTTCATAGATCCTCCTTTTGCAAAAATAACAGCCTCTAGTCGCTTCCTGTAGCTATTAATGAATTCCTGGATCCTGGATGAAGGTATTTGTGACCATTCCTGTTTACAAAACAATTCCAGTTCAGTTAAGTTTGATGGTCGCCGAGCATGGATAGCCCGCTTCAAATCATCCCACAGATGTTCAATGATATTCAGGTCTGGGGACTGGGATGGCCATTCCAGAACATTGTAATTGTTCCTCTGCATGAATGCCTGAGTAGATTTGGAGGGTGTTTTGGATCATTGTCTTGCTGAAATATCCATCCCCTGCGTAACTTCAACTTCGTCACTGATTCTTGCACATTATTGTCAAGAATCTGCTGATACTGAGTTGAATCCATGCGACCCTCAAATTTAACAAGATTCCCGGTGCCGGCATTGGCCACACAGCCCCAAAGCATGATGGAACCTCCACCAAATTTTACTGTGGGTAGCAAGTGTTTTTCTTGGAATGCTGTGTTTTTTAACCTCCATGCATAACGCCTTTTTGTATGACCAAACAACTCAATCTTTGTTTCATCAGTCCACAGGACCTTCTTCCAAAATGTAACTGGATTGTCCAAATGTGCTTTTGCATACCTCAGGCGACTCTGTTTGTGGCGTGCTTGCAGAAACGGCTTCTTTCACTTCACTCTCCCATACAGCTTCTCCTTGTGCAAAGTGCGCTGTATTGTTGACCGATGCACAGTGACACCATCTGCAGCAAGATGATGCTGCAGGTATTTGGAGGTGGTCTGTGGATTGTCCTTGACTGTTCTCACCATTCTTCTTCTCTGCCTTTCTGATATTTTTCTTGGCCTGCCACTTCTGGGCTTAACAAGAACTGTACCTGTGTTCTTCCATTTCCTTACTATGTTCCTCACAGTGGAAACTGACAGGTTAAATCTCTGAGACAACTTTTTGTATCCTTCCCCTGAAAAGCTATGTTGAATAATCTTTGTTTTCTGATCATTTGAGAGTTGTTTTGAGGAGCCCATGATGCCACTCTTCATAGGAGAATCAAATAGGAGAACTACTTGCAAGTGGCCACCTTAAATACCTTTTCTCATGATTTGATACACCTGGCTATGAAGTTCAAAGCTCAATGAGGTTACAAAACCAATTTAGTGCTTCAGGAAGTCAGTAAAAAGTAGTTAGGAGTGTTCAAATCAAGAAAATGATAAGGGTGCCCATACTTTTGCGCCGGTCAAATTTTGTTTAAATGCAGATTTCACATTTTCTGTTAGTACAATAAACCTCATTTGAATCCAGAAATATAACTGAGTCCATCAGTTATTAGATATATGAAACTGAAATAGCTGTTGCAAAAACCAAAATTGTTATAAAGAAAAAAGATTGACATTAATAGGGGTGCCCAAACTTTAACATATGACTGTATCTGGGAAGCAGCAGCAGGGGGGTTAAAACCGGCAATAGCTGGTACTTGTACCACCCGTGCCCTCATGGTCTGGCTACAACAAATAGAAGACCAAATTAGGGATAAAGTTCCTAGGGACGAAATACTATCGAACCTGACATTGGTACATGGAGCAGTGGCTTTCCTAGCGGATGCCTCGACAGATTCCGCAAGGTTAACAGCTAGAGCGGCAGGCTTTTCCAATGCGGCAAGATGAGCCCTGTGGCTTAAAGGGTGTCCAGGGGATTTGCCATCCAAACATAGACTGTGTTCAATCCCATGTGATGGTCAATTCCTTTTCGGCAAAAAACTGGAGGAAATTTTGGAGCACGCAGGGCATAGGAAGAAAGGCTTTCCCCGATTTCCTGGAGAGTCCAAAAAACCGTCCTTTCGGAGGAGAAGATTTAACAGGGGTCGTCCCCCGGGGGGACAGGAAAAATTAGGACTTTAAAGAAAAGAGAGGATCAGGCTACATGTTTAAAGGGCCCTACACGTCCTCCGAAAAATCTCCCCAATGACATCAGGTCAGACGTAGGGGGAAGACTTTCTCTCTTCCTCTCTGCCTGGGCAAACATCTCCCCCAGTTCGTGGGTCCTAATTATAATCAAGGATGGTTTAAAAATAAAATTCATCCGGTCACCCAGGCAAACCTTTATAATGACACCTGTTGTGAGTTCATTTTCCCCTTCACCATTGAGGTCTGATGAACTCCCTCTTCTGGTGAAGGAAGGTAGTGAGGCTGATTACCAAGCACCTGAGCAGGATGATGATGACTGGGTGACTGGAATTGCTGACTGGATGTAAGCCGACGCCCTTCTGCCTTGCTGGTGATTTCTCAGAGGGATTCTAGGAGACCAGTCTGATTCCTGCTCCTCAAAAGCTAAGTTTTCAGCTCTGCTTTTTGCATTTATGTTTTGGTTTTGTTTTGCCTTGTTTTTCTGGATTTCTGCCATTCCCTGCTGGGGTGAGCTGAATTCCTTTTTGCTCTGTCTTCAGAAAATACCTGAGTACTGATATAGTCTTTTTGAAGCCTAGAGTCTTCAGGGCTTTTTTCCCTATCAGTCTGTTGGCTCTTGTTTTGTTAGGGTTTTGGCGGATTGCAGACAGCAGCTTTTCTATCCTGTCCTATTTAGTTAGCTTGGGCCCCATCATTTGCTCAGCCTATCTTTCTGTGTGAGTGTTTTTTCATCTTGCTTCACCGTCATTATATGTTGGGGGCTGCCTATTGCTTTGGGGTCTGCTCTGGGGCAGTTTAGATTTCCCTTTCTGTCTTTAGGCTATTTAGTTCTCCGGCTATGATTGAGGGGTCTAGGGCACCGTAGGAACCCTCCACGGCTACTGCTAGTTGTTGTTGATTGGTTCAGGGGTCTGCAATCCGATAGCTGCCAACTTCTCTGGTTTTCTGGACTTAGCTAGTATTTCTGTTTTTGCCTCCTACGGTGACTCATTCATAACAGAATCAACCAGCCATACCGCAGATCCTAGGGTACTCAATAGCAGGAAAGAATTGTAAAAAAAAAAAAGTGTGTATATTTTTTCCTCTATATCTCTGAGGCCGTAGGGGGAATTTTTTTTTCTCTCAATGGAGATAAAGCAATTGTCTGATCGTGTGGAGCAGCTCGCTGCGGAAGTGCGGGGAATTTCCGCCTACCTTGCTCATTCACATGCTGCTGAACCAAAGATCCCTACTCCTGATGTGTTTTATGGGGATCGGTCTAAATTTTTGAATTTCAAAAATAATTGTAAATTATTTTTTGCCTTAAAGCCTAACTAGTCAGGGAGCTCCGCACAGCGGGTTAAAATTGTCATCTCTTTGCTGCGTGGCGATCCCCAGGATTGGGAGCAACGTCAGGAGTTCAGAAGGCGTAATAAGCTGTGTTTTTTTTGTGGAGATGCCTCGCATATTATTTCTGTCTGTCCTAAACGAGAGAAACGTTTTGCACACACGTTTTCTGTGGGTGGTGTTCAACCTAAGTTTCTTCTGGCAATTACTCTGATCTGCTCCCTGTCCACATTTTCCACCAAGGCTTTGTGGATTCGGAAGCAGCCCTGAACATACTGAACTTGGATTTTGCTAAACGTTGTGGATTTCCGATGACACCTCTGCGGACGCCTATCCCTTTGAGGGGGATTGATGCTACTCCTTTGGTGAAAAATAAACCTCAGTTTTGGACCCAGGTGGTTAAGCGGGTCGCCCCAGACCATCAAGAAAATTGCAGATTTGTGGTGCTGCATAATTTGCATGATACCATTGTTCTGGGGTTTCCCTGGTTGCAAATTCATAATCCAGTTTTGGATTGGAAATCTGTGTCTGTGGTGAGTTGGGGTTGTCGGTGTGCCCTTAGTGAGGCTCCGGTTTTTTCCACCTCTCCTCGCATGATGTTCCTGACTATTTGGCGGACTTTTATGATGTATTTAGTGAGAATGAGTCTGCGTCTTTGCCTCCTCATAGGAGTTATGACTGTGCAATTGAACTGAGCCCGGGGTGTAAATTTCCCAAGGGTCGGCTCTTCAATTTATCTGTACCCGAGCACGAGGCTATGCGATCCTATATTAAGGAGGCGTTGGAGAAGGGTCATATTAGACCATCCTCTTCACCCTTAGGTGCCGTTTTTTTTTTTGTGGCCAAAAAGGATGGTTCATTAAGGCCTTGTATTGATTATCGTGCCCTCAACAAAATTACTATTAAATATCAGTATCCGTTACCCCTGATTTCAGATCTATTCTCCAGAGTTAAAGGTGCTTGCTGGTTTACCAAGCTTGACCTCAGGGGGGCGTATAATCTTATCCGCATTAAGCATGGGGATGAATGGAAGACGGCGTTTAATACTCCGGAGGGACATTTTGAGTACCTGGTGATGCCTTTTGGGCTCACTAATGCCCCTTCTGTCTTCCAGTGCTTAATGAACAAAAACGGCGTGAAAGTGCAGTGAGGACTGCGCTTGCTTCTGGTGGAGTACAAAAGTTCTTTATTCAGCCAACGCGTTTCCTGAGCCTACTGGCTCACTTCATCAGGGCAGATCTGCAAGATCAGAAGCAAGCGCAGTCCTCATTGCACTTTCACGCCGTTTTTGCAAATTTGTCCTAGGACCTTGTGCAGACTTGCTGCTGCTTCTCATGTGTTTATGGGTGTTGTGACTTTCTCACAACCCCAATAGGTGAGCACCTTCCTTTTTCTCTGTTAATGTGTTTTTTGATACGGATTTTACACAGTGGATGCGCCCTGTATTTTTCCTTTCTAGTGCTTAATGAACGACATTTTCCGGGACTTTGTGGATAAATTTTTGATTATCTATCTGGATGATATTTTGATCTTCTCCAAGGATTGGGATTCTCATGTGGAACATGTTCGGACTGTGTTCCGGATTTTGAGGGAGAATTCCCTGTACGTCAAAGGATCGAAATGCCTTTTTGGGGTACAGAGGATTTCATTTTTGGGATTTATTTTGTCTCCGTCAACTAATGAAATGTACCCGGCCAAGGTACAGGCCATTTATGATTGGGTTCAGCCCACTTCTTTGAAGGCCCTCCAGAAGTTTTTGGGTTTTGCTAATTTTTATCGGAAATTTATAGCAAAATTTTCTAGTATTGCCAAGCCATTGACTGATCTGACTAAGAAGGGTGCTGATGTGTTGAATTGGTCTCCGGAGGCTGTTTCTTCCTTTCAGGAGCTGAAGCAAAGATTCACTTCTGCCCCGGTTTTGCGGCAACCGTCTCACTCCCGTTCCAGGTAGAGGTGGACGCTTCTGAGATTGGTGCAGGAGCTGTTTTGTCCCAAAAGGATCCTGTAACATCTAAAATGAATCCCTGTGCTTTCTTTTCCCGAAAGTTCTCTCCATCTGAACGTAACTATGATGTGGGGAATCGGGAACTGTTAGCCATGAAATGGGCATTTGAGGAGTGGAGACATTGGTTGGAGGGAGCTAAACATCAAGTCGTGGTCCTCACTGACCACAAGAATTTGATTTACCTGGAGTCGGCCAAACGTTTGAACCCTAGACAGGCTAGGTGGGCCTTGTTTTTTTACACGTTTTGATTTTGTGGTCTCTTTTCTTCCTGGCACTAAGAATGTCAAGGCTGACGCTCTCTCTAGGAGCTTCTTTGCTGATCCTCCTGTGGTGACCAAGCCTGCTACCATCTTAGGCGAAGGGGTAGTTCTTTCTGCCATCTCGCCCGATTTGAGACGTGCTCTGGAAGAGTTCCAGGAGGACAAACCTGAGCGTTGTCCCAGTGGAAAGTTGTATGTTCCTGACCAGTGGAAGAAGAGAGTGATGTCTGAAGTTCATTGCTCTACATTGGCTGGTCATCCAGGTATTTTTGGTACTAGAGATCTGGTGAGTCGGTCTTTTTGGTGGCCCGCCTTGTCTCGTGATGTCAGGAATTTTGTGCAGTCCTGTGGGACTTGCTCCCGGTCTAAACCTTGTTCTCGCTCTAGTGGGTTGTTGATGCCTTTGCCAGTCCCCAGGAGGCCATGAACCCATATTTCAATGGATTTCATCTCTGATATGCCTGTCTCTCAGAGAATGACTGTTATTTGGGTGATTTGTGATAGGTTCTCTAAGATGGTTCATCTTGTACCACTCCCTAAGTTGCCATCTTCCTCTGAGTTGGTGCCCCTGTTTTTGCAACAGGTGGTTCGCTTGCACGGGATTCCTGAGAACATTGTATCTGACAGAGGAGTTCAGTTTGTGTCTTGATTTTGGAGGACTTTCTGTTCCAAGCTGGGAATTCAGTTGTCCTTCTCCTCTGCTTTTCACCCTCAGACCAATGGGCAGACGGAGAGAACAAACCAGACCTTGGAGTCGTATTTGAGATGTTTTATTTCCACTGATCAGGATGATTGGGTTTCATTTTTGCCCTTGGCCGAATTTGCTTTAAATAATAGAGCTAGTTCTGCCACTTTGATGTCACCTTTTTTTTTATAACTTTGGGTTTCATGCTCGATTTTCTTCAGGGCAGGTGGAGCCTTCTGCCTGTCCAGGTGTTGACACTGTGGTGGAGAGAATGCTCCAGATCTGGCACCAAGTGGTGGATTAGTTATCTCTCTCCCAGGAAAAGGCCCAGCGGTTTTCCAACCGACATAGGACCATTGGTCCCCAGTTTAAGGTTGGTGATATGGTTTGGTTATCATCAAAAAATATCGCTATGAAGGTGGCTTCTCCTAAGTTTAAGCCTAGATTTATTGAACCTTACAAGATTTTGGAGATTATTAATCCGGTCTCTTTTCGCTTGGCTCTTCCTGTCACATTGAAAATCCATAATGTGTTTCATAAGTCCTTGTTGAAGAGGTTTGTTGAACCAGTTGTTCCTGGGGTGGCACCTCCGGACCCTGTATTGGTTGAAGGTAACATGGAATATGAGGTAGAGAAGATACTGGATTCCCGTCTGGCTAGACGGAGACTCCAGTATTTGGTTAAGTGGAAGGGTTATGGTCAGGAGGATAATTCCTGGGTCTCTGCATCTGATATTCATGCCAAAAGATTGGTGTGTGCCTTTCATCGGGCTCACCCTGATCGCCCTGGTGGCGTGGATGAGGATTCGGTGACCCCTCCTCAAGGGGGAGGTACTGTTGTGAGTTCATTTTCCCCGTCACCATTGAAGTCTGATGAACTCCCTCTTCTGGTGAAGGAAGGTAGTGAGGCTGATTACCAAGCACCTGAGCAGGATGATGATGACTGGGTGACTGGAATTGCTGACTGGATATAAGGCAGCCGACGCCCTTCTGCCTTGCTGTTGATTTCTCAGAGGGATTCTAGGAGACCAGTCTGATTCCTGCTCCTCAAAAGCTAAGTTTTCTGCTCTGCTTTTTGCATTTGTGTTTTGGTTTTGTTTTGCCTTGTTTTTCTGGATTTCTGCCATTTCCTGCTGGGGTGAGCTGAATTCCTTTTTGCTCTGTCTTCAGAAAATACCTGAGTACTGATATAGTCTTTTTGAAGCCTAGAGTCTTCAGGGCTTTTTTCCCTATCAGTCTGTTGGCTCTTGTTTTGATAGGGTTTTGGCGGATTACAGACAGCAGCTTTTCTATCCTGTCCTATTTAGTTAGCTTGGGCCCCATCATTTGCTCAGCCTATCTTTCTATCTGTGTGAGTGTTTTTTCATCTTGCTTCACCGTCATTATATGTTGGGGGCTGCCTATTGCTTTGGGGTCTGCTCTGGGGCAGTTTAGATTTCCCTTTCTGTCTTTAGGCTATTTAGTTCTCCGGCTGTGATAGAGGGGTCTAGGGCACCGTTGGAACTCCCCACGGCTACTGCTAGTTGTTGTTGATAGGTTCAGGGATCTGCAATCCGATAGCTGCCAACTTCTCTGGTTTTCTGGACTTAGCTAGTATTTCTGTTTTTGTCTCCTACGGTGACTCATTCATAACAGACACCCCGACAAAAAGGCAAGGAGGAACAACTGTCCCTGGAGACAGAGGGTTTGGGACTAGTGCAGAAACAAGTCCTACAGGAAGTTCCAACTCAGGAAGATGGAAGGGGGTTTTACTCCCCCCTCTTTTTGATACAAAAACCAGTTGGCTCTTGGAGGACCATAGTCAATCTGAGGGTAGACAATTGCTCCTTCAAAATGGAGTCAATCAATACGGCCATAAAAATCTTTTTCCAGCACTGCCTCATGGCAGTGATAGACTTAAAAGATGCCTACTATCATATCCCAATCCATCAGGATTATCGGAAGTACTTGAGAGTAGCACTCTATGTCCAAGGTCAGGTGAAACACTATCAATACACAGCCCTTCCGTTCGGCCTGTCTACAGCCCTGAGAGTCTTCACCAAAGTGATGGCCGAAGTAATGTAATTTCTTCATTCCCGGGATATAGTGATCGTCCCATACCTGGACGACTTCCTTGTGGTAGGGAGGTTGGAGACGCACTGCACTCAGCAAGTAAAGGAAGTGACGTCAACTCTAATAGAATTGGGATGGTTAGTAAACATTCCCAAGTCAAGATTAACACCAGTAAAGGTGCAATCCTTCCTAGGGTTAATGCTGGACTCCGAAAGACAGCTCTGCCTCCTACCAGAGAATAAAGTGGCCAAGATAAGGGGCCTAGCTTGCACAGCAATACAGATGCCGGTTATGACACTGAGGATCGCAATGTCCCTTTTAGGCTCGTTGACATCATGTATACCCGCGGTAGGGTTGGCACAGTTCCACCTAAGACAGCTGCAGTGGGAAGTTCTGTCAGCACAGAAACAATTGAAAGGGCGTTTAGAAAGAGAACTATATCTCTCCACGGCCGTAAGGGATTCCCTACTCTGGTGGATGGTAGAGGAGCATCTAACAGCCGGTGTCCTGTGGCAAAAACCAGTCGAGGACATCATTACAACCGACGCGAGTGCTACAGGGTGGGGAGCACACCTAAGATCCCACTCAATACAAGGAACCTGGTCCTCGCTAGAACGGGATCACGGTTCAAATGTGAAAGAACTGGGCAGTGGAGAAGGCCGTGAAACATTTTCTCTCCTTGCTTCGGGGCCGCCATACTCAAGTCATGACGGACAATCGTGCAGTGGTAGCTTACATCAACCACCAGGTGGAACTAGATCCTGGGGCCTCATGGAAATATCAAACCTACTTTTCCAGTTAGCAGAACAACATCTGTTATCCATCACGGCACTGCATATAAGTGGCGTTGAAAATATACAAGCAGACATCCTGAGTCGCAGACACCTGAGACAAAAGAGAATGGTCCCTAAACCCCCAAATATTCCAACAAATAGCACAAGCTTGGGGCAAACCAGAAATAGACCTGTTTGCCACCTCACGCAACAGAAAAGTCAGGAAGTTCTGCTCACTAAATCCAAAAGAACACCAGTTCGCATTGGATGCCCAACAAATACCCTGGAATTTCTGCCTGGCCTACGCGTTCCCCCCGATAACAATGATTCCGATAGTAGTCCGGAAAATCGGGGAAGATCAAGCGAGAGTAATTCTCATAGCTCCATTCTGGCCGAGGAGGCCTTGGTTCTTCCTTCTGAGACTCATGTCAGTAACAGATCCATGGATCTTACCGGAGGTTCCAGACCTGCTTTCCCAGGGACCAGTGGTCCCCTCTCAGGTGAAGGGCTTCCATCTGGCAGTCTGGAATTTGAAAGGGTGCTACTGAGTTGCCAGGGATTCTCACCAGGGTTAGTCTCCACCTTGTTGAAGAGTAGGAAACCTATAACATCCAGAATCTACTGTAGAACGTGGAAAAAGTTCCTTGACTTCCTGGGGAACCTTTAGGAGATGTAGCTCCAGTGGGACCTATCCTAGAGTTTCTACAGGCGGGGCTGCAACTCGGGCTAGCAACCAGCACCCTCAAGGTACAAGTCTCAGCTCTGGGGGCTCTATATAACTGCAACCTAGAGTCCAATAGGTGGGTGTCCCGCTTTATAAAATCTTGTGGTAGGTCTAGGCCGGTCATTATCCCAAAGATACCACCTTGGGACCTGAATCTAGTCTTGGAGGCTTTAACCACAGACCTATTTGAGCCATTACAGGAGTTGTCACCAAAACTACTCACACTTAAAACAGTGTTACTAGTAGCCTTATCGTCGGCCCATAGAGTGAGCGACCTACAAGCTCTGTCTGTATGCCCTCCATATACTCAGATTTTTGACGACAGAGTGGTTCTAAGACCATATCCAGCCAATCTCCCCAAGGTGGTCCTCAAGTTCCATAGGACTCAGGAGATCTCCTTGCCATCATTTTGTGATAAACCTAGAAACCCTGGGGAGCAAAAGTTCCATATGTTGGATTTAAGGAGGGCCATACTACAATATATGTCAGTGACTAGTCAGTGGAGGAAAGATCAGTCCCTGTTTGTAGCCTTTCAGGGTAGTAGAAAAGGATACAGGGTAGCTAAAAGTACCATTGCCAGGTGGATCAAGGAGGCCATTATGTTATCCTACTATGCGAGTGGCGCTCCGGTTCCTGAAGGCATCACGGCTCACTCCACCAGAGCCGTGGCTACCTCCTGGGCAGAGAAGGCTGAGGTATCGATTGAGCAGATTTGTAAAGCCGCTACTTGGTCCTCACCTTCGACCTTTTTCAAGCACTACCAACTTGATCTATCTTCCTCTACTGACCTAACCTTTGGTAGAAGGGTGCTACAAGCGGTGGTCCCTCCCTAAGGTGTCTTATTCTACAAAAGTCTCTCATGTGTGTCGTCATGGGAGACGGGAAAACACCAAGGTTGCTTACCGGTAGCCGTTTTTTCTGGAGCCCATGACGGCACCTGCATATTCCCCCCTTATCACTCATTTGGTGTGCAATATAGTCTGGGTGCTTTTTTAGTTAAATATAATGTGATAGTTTTACCATGTGTACTAACCCAGGGGGCCTCTCATGCTCTGTAAACCAACTGAAGCGAGGGAGAGGTACCGCCCTTTCATCTTCAGTAGGGTTCCTGTCCTGACTGGGCGGATCCCCTCGCTCATGTGTGTTGTCATGCGCTCTGGAAAAACCGGCTACCGGTAAGTAACCTTGGTCTTTTTGTCCATTCATCCAATAGAGCGTAACATCAGACATTGATTTTGAACTAAAGTACCTGGCTCACAATCTCCATTATAGTTCATCCCAAAAGTGTTTGGTGGGGTTGAGATCAGGGCTCTGTGCTGCTGGCCAAGTTCTCATACAATAAACATGCCTCAATGGATCTTGCTTTGTGCATTGGGCACAGTCATGCTGGAGCAGACAAGGCCCTTCAACAAATGTGGAAACATACAGTTGTCCAAGATGTCTTGGTGTGCTAAAGCATTAAAATTTACCAACAGTGAAACTAAGGGGTGGAGGCTGACCCCTGAAAAACATCCTTATAGACTTATCCCTGTTCCAACAAATTTTACATCGGCAAAATGCACTCACACATATAAAGCTCTCTTAGCAATTGCCAAATCTAGACTCTGTCCATTAGACTGGTAGATAGAATAGTGTGATTCATCATCACACAGAATAAATTTGGAGCCAATCAGACTCCTCCCCGATGGTATTAAATTATGGATAAGTACAGTGGCTTGTGAAAATATTCAACCCCTTAGCTTTTTGCATATTTTGTTACCCTACAACCTGTGTTTTAATATTTTTGTAATCCGATTTGTGTTTGATGCACCAGCACTAAATAGTTAAGTTGGTGAAGTGAAGTGAGAGAAATATAGGCATAAATTAAATTTATGGGATCAAATAACTAAAAAAAAGTCATGAGCATATGTATTCACTATTCACCCCTTTTGCAATGAAACCCTTAAAAATTTCTGATGCAAGCAATTACCTTCATAAGTCACATGCTTAGTGAAAGGAAGTCCCCCTGTGTGCAATCTAAGTGTCACATAGTCTGTCAGTATATACACACCTTTTCTGAAAGGCTACAGAGGCTGCAACACCATTAAACAATAGGCACCACTATCTAAACCACACCATGAAGACAAAGGAGATCTCCAAAAAAGCTAGGGACAAAGTTGTTGAGAAGTACAAGTCACGGTTGGGTTATAAAAAAAATATCACAATATCTGATGCACCATTAGCATCACATGGAAACAACACGGTACCACAACAAACCTGCCAAGAGAGGGCCGCCCACCAAAACCGTCAGCCCGGGCAAGGAGGGAATTAATGAGAGAAGCAGCACAGAGACTAAAGGTAACCCTGAAGGAACTACAGAGTTCCCAAGCAGAGACTGGAGTATATGACCACAAGCCTTACACTTCATAGGAGGAGGCCTTTATAGAAGAGTGGGCAGAAAAGCCTTAACTTACACACAAAAATGGTAAGGCTCATTTTGAGATTGCCAAAATACACGTGGAAGACTCCACAAATGTATGGAGGGATGTGCTGTTGTCAGATGAGACCAAAATTTAACTTTTTGGCCACCAAAGAAAATGCTATGTCTGGTGCTAAACCAACATAGCTCATCACTCCAAGAACACCATCCCCATAGTGAAACATGGTCCGAGTCGAAGGGAAGATGGATGGGGCAAAATACAGGGATATTCTTGAGCAGAAAAACCTGCTTCAGTCTCTCAATGATTTGAAATTCAACAGCCGCGGAGACACCATCACATGTTTCTCAACGCAAGCAATGACTAGCCAGGTCTTTCACCGGGAAGGAACAACCACGGGAAGGGCAGTCTCCAATGAAGGAAACCACCTATGCCAAAACATGGTATCCATCCACAAACAGCTGTTTCGGGGTATTGCCCCTCATCAGTGTGGAGTAGGAAACTGGCTAGTAGGAGCAATGCCTAGTAAAAAGACTGCGAAAATGAGGATGAGTGACCTCATGGAGATCAACATCCAACACTGCGGAGGCACCATCACATGTTTCTCAACGCAGTGATTCTAGAGCAATGTCCCCATCCCTTATGGGAAATATGCAAAAACATGTAAATCAACAGCCGCGGAGACACCATCACATGTTTCTCAACGCAAGCAATGACTAGCCAGGTCTTTCACCGGGAAGGAACAACCACAGGAAGGGCAGTCTCCAATGAAGGAAACCACCTATGCCAAAACATGGTATCCATCCACAAACAGCTGTTTCGGGGTATTGCCCCTCATCAGTGTGGAGTATGAAACTGGCTAGTAGGAGCAATGCCTAGTAAAAAGACTGCGAAAATGAGGATGAGTGACCTCATTGAGATCAACATCCAACACTGCGGAGACACCATCACATGTTTCTCAACGCAGTGATTCTAGAGGAATTGCTTGCGTTGAGAAACATATGATGGTGTCTCCGCGGCTGTTGATTTACATGTTTTTGCATATTTCCCATAAGGGATGGGGGCATTGCTCTAGAATCACTGCGTTGAGAAACATGTGATGGTGTCTCCGCAGTGTTGGATGTTGATCTCCATGAGGTCACTCATCCTCATTTTCTCAGTGATTTGAGACTGGGACGGAGGTCCACCTTCCAACAAGACAGTGACCTAAAGCAATACTCAAGTGGTTTAAGGGGAGACGTGTAAATATTCTGGAGTGGCCTCAGACAGATTTCTTTTCAACCGACATGGAGACCTCAGATTTTGAGAGCCAAAAAAGACCACAAAGAAGAAAACAAAAAAGGAACGGGGTGTGGTGGATGACAGAGGGCTACTGACAGATGGACTAATTATACTGGTCATTTTTTTAGACCAGTGTTACCCTCTGAGAAATCGATTAAATCTAACAAACACCCACAATCCATCAGAGCCACACAGATCATAAATCTATCCTCTAGGCAATTAATAGAGCTAGAGATGTGCGTGATTAGCAAGGGACTATTTTTGTCCCAACGACAGACTTCGATCTTTTTGAGAGCAGTAAAGATCTTAAACTGTTCGCACGTAAGCTAAAAGGGCAATAATATTAAAAAAAGAGCTGAACTAGGTGTCCCCGATTCACACCTAGAAGACATCAGACTACTCTATAATCTTTCCGAAACTGACCCCAATTTAAAGGTAGAAAGGATGTCAGAAGATAAAAGACAATCTGACCCGAGATGAGATGTCATGCCTGTGTGGCCTGGAAAATTACCACCACATTACAAGTAAACCATCGGACAAGGGTGGTAATGTGGTGGTCATGGACATACCAAAATACCGCCAGATATGTTTGAATATCCTGAAAGATGGTATTTGTTATCAGGTCCTCCAAAGCAATCCAAAAGATAAACAAAACTCTAAATGATTCTGAGAAGGGCAGTTTCCCCTGGGGTTCTGGTCAAAAAGGAATATGAATTTATATTACCGAAATACCCTGTTACTTTTTATTGCCTGCCCAAAATCCAAAAGGGTCTTGTGCCCTTAAAACGACAGACGCTTTGTGTCTGTCTGGCATAAATTTTCTGACCCAAAACTTAAGAATCTATCTTGACAGGGTGCTAAAACAGTTTGTCCTAGCCCTGAAATTATACACTCGGGACATGACGGATCTTCTTAGTAAAATAGAACAGGTCATGATCCCAGCCAGCAGTTATGAATGGGTCACCGAGGAGAAAAAAACAAAACAATCTAAGTCACAGAAAACCAGAGAGGTTGGTAACAATGCAGATTGCAGATCCCTGATCCTAACCACACAACTAGAAGCAGCTGTGGAGCGTACCTACGATGGTCCTAGATGCTTCATCACAGCTGGAGGACTAAATAAGCCTGAAGCAAGAAAAGGGGAAAACTAACTGTCCCAGAACAGACCCCAAAGGAAAGACAGCCCCCACACATGTATTGACGGTGAAACAAGATGAAAGCACAAACACAGGCAGGAAAATAGGCTTAGCAAACGATGGGGCCCAAACAGAGTCATTACAAACAGAGTGATCCATTTCAAGTGTTTATTTCTGTTAATGTTGATAATTATGACTTACAGAAAATGAAAACCCAAAAGTCATCATGTCAGTAAATTAGAATACTTTTTAACACCAGCTTGAAAAATTATTTTAAAATCCGAAATGTTGACCTACTGAAATGTATATTCAGTAAATGCAGTCAATACTTGGTCAGGGCTCCTTATGCATCAATTACTGCATCAATGCGGTGTGGCATGGAGGCGATTGTGCCTGTGGCACTGCTGAGGTGTTATGGAAGCCCAGGTTGCTTTGATATCAGCCTTCAGGTCGTCTGCATTGTTAGGTCTGGTGTCTCAACTTCCTCTTGAAAATATCCCATAGATTCTCCAAGGGGTTAAGGTCAGGTGAGTTTTCTGGCAAAGTGATACTAATGTTTTCAAACCAGGTATTGGGACTTTTGGCAGTGTGGACAGGCGCCAAGTCCTGCTGGAGAATTAAATTTCCATCTCCAAAAAGCTTGTTGGCAGAGGGAAGCATGCAGTGCTCTAAAATTTCCTGGTAGACGGCTGCGCTGACTTTGGTCTTGATAAAACACAGTGTATCTACACCAGAAGATGACATGGCTCTCCAAACCATCACTTATAGTGGAAACTTCACACTAGACCTCCAGCAGCTTAGACTGTGTGCCTCTCCACTCTTCCTCCAGACTCTGGGACCTTGATTGCCAAATGAAACGCAAAATATACTTTCATGTGAAAAAAACACCTTGGACCACTGAGCAATAGTCCAGTTCTTTTTCTACTTAGCCCAGGTAAGACGCATCTGGCATTGTTTATTGGTCATTAGTGGCTTGACACAAGGAATGCAACACTTGTAGCCCATGTCCTGGATATGTCTG
The DNA here is from genome assembly GCF_039654945.1 of Dendrobates tinctorius. NCBI lineage: Eukaryota > Metazoa > Chordata > Amphibia > Anura > Dendrobatidae > Dendrobates > Dendrobates tinctorius. Next base: position 1,194,429 of record NW_027361975.1, on the reverse strand, counting down.
TGTGTGGTGGCTCTTGAAGCAATGACTCCAGCAGTAGTCCACTCCTTGTGGATCTCCCCCAAATTTTGGATATGGCCTTTTCTTAGTCATTTCAAGGATGCAGTTATCCTGGTTGCTTGTGCACCTTTTTCTACCACACTTTTTCCTCCCACTCAACTTCCCATTAATATGCTTGGATTCAGCACTCGGTGAAGAGCCAGATTCTTCATCAATGACCTTTTGTGGCTTACCCTCCTTGTGGAGTGTGTCAATTACTGCCTTCTGGACACCTGTAAAGTCAGCAGTCTTCTCCATGATTGTGGAGCCTACTGAAACAGACTAACGGTCCTTTTTAAACGTTTAGGAAGCCCTTGCAGGTGTTTTTGTTAATTATTCTAATTTACTGAGATAATGACTTTTGGGTTTTCATTGGCTGTAAGTCACAATCATCAACATTAACAGAAATAAACACTTGAAATGCAGTGGGTACGGAAAGTATTCAAACCCCTTTAAATTTTTCACTCATTCAAAAAAGTTCATTTTTTTCTCAATAATGTACACTCTGCACCCCATCTTGATTGAAAAAAAAACAGAAATGTAAAAATTTTTGCAAATTTATAAAAAAAAAACACTGAAATATCACATGGTCATAAGTATTCAGACCCTTTGCTCAGACACTCATATTTAAGTCACATGCTGTCCATTTCCTTGTTGATCCTCCTTGAGATGGTTCTACTCCTTCATTGGAGTCTAGCTGTGTTTAAGCAAACTGATAGGACTTGATTTATAAAGGCACACACCTGTCTATATAAGACTTCACAGCTCACAGTGCATGTCAGACCAAATGAGAATCATGAGGTCAAAGGAATTGTCAAAGGAGCTCAGAGACAGAATTGTGGCAAGGCACCCATCTGGCCAAGGTTACAAAAGAATTTCTGCAGTACTCAAGGTTCCTAAGAGCACAGTGGCCTCCATAATCCTTAAATGGAAAAAGTTTGGAGCCACCAGAAGTCTTTCTAGACTTGGCCTTCCAGCCAAACTGAGCAATCATGGGAGAAAAGCCTTGATGAGAGAGGTAAAAAAGAACCCCAAGATCACTGTGGCTGAGCTCCACAGATGCAGTAGGGCGATGTGAGAAAGTTCCACAAAGTCAACTATCACTGCAGCCCTCCACCAGTTGGGCCTTTATGGCAGAGTGGCCTGACGGAAGCCTCTCCTCAGTGCAAGACATATGAAAGCCCACAGAGTTTGCTAAAACACATGACGGACTCCTAAACTATGAGAAATAATATTCTCCGGTCTGATGAGATGAAGATATAACTTTTTGGTGATAATTCTAAGCGGTATGTGTGGAGAAAACCATGCACTCATCATCTGCCCAATACAATCCCAACCGTGAAACATGGTGGTGGTGGCAGCATAATGCTATGGGGGTGTTTTTCAGCTGCAGGGACAGGACGACTGGTTTCAATTGAAGAAAACATGAATGCGGCCAAGTACAGAGATATCCTGGATGAAAACCTCTTCCAGAGTGCTCTGGACCTCAAACTTGGCTGAAGGTTCATCTTCCAACAAGACAATGACCCTAAGCAAACAGCTAAAATAACAAAGGAGTGGCTTCAGAACAACTTTGTGACTATTCTTGACTGGTCCAGCCAGAGCCCTGACCTAAACCCAATTGAGCATCTCTGGAGACCCCCCATAGAAAAAAGCATAATACAATAAATTCATTTAGTTAATTTCATATATTTATAAGATATTTTTAAATTATTTTTTTTTTTTACATTTAAGAGGCAGAAACCTTTTTTTTTTCAATTTACAGTGGGGCAAAAAAGTATTTAGTCAGTCAGCAATAGTGCAAGTTCCACCACTTAAAAAGATGAGAGGCGTCTGTAATTTACATCATAGGTAGACCTCAACTATGGGAGACAAACTGAGAAAAAAAAATCCAGAAAATCACATTGTCTGTTTTTTTTTCATTTTATTTGCATATTATGGTGGAAAATAAGTATTTGGTCAGAAACAAGCAATCAAGATTTCTGGCTCTCACAGACCTGTAACTTCTTCTTTAAGAGTCTCCTCTTTCCTCCACTCATTACAAAAGCAACTTACCTAGTAATTTCAACGGAGTACTCCGCAGCTGAAAAGTAAATGCGCTCATGCTGTGACGAGGCAGTGGAGAGCAGGTGCATTGAAGACTGCCTCCCCATAATAAAATAAAGGGTTGTCTGCTACTAGACAACCGCTTATTACTATCCCCAGTGTACAGCATAAAATAATAATAAGAGATAATATACCATACTGGCGCCATTCATTTTTTCTCAGCATTTCTCCTGGCAGTCAAAGGACATAATCAATGTAACATGATGGGTGAGGCATTTGCAGAATCTCTGGATGGAAGAAAGCCTGTTCTCAAAACTGTGAAAGCTGAAATCAACAGTAGCTGTCAAGTGACTATCAGGGAACTTCACGCTGAAATCGGAGGAATCGCACTGATCTGACAGGTAAGTATCAAGGTTTTTTTTGCATTCATATTAGACTAGTAAGAAGGGGCTGGCCAAAAGAGGACAACTCTTTAAAATGGCAATATGCAAGCACTAGTAAACTAAACAAATTTGACAGTAGTGTCCTTTGAATGAAACAATTCTTACAATATAAGAAAAACATACAAATCTTTGCCTCAGTCTTTAACTACAACATCAGCAATTGTGTTCTGGTTTCTTAGACTTCGGACTTCATTCCATAACAAAGAGAAAAGAAAGTTTGGAAACTAGAAAATCAATTTTGCTCTCAGTTTCAATAAGTTTAGAAACAACGTCAACATTGCTTGGTTCTTGGTCTATTGTGGGCTGAAGACTACAAGGCCCAGGAATTTCTTCATGACACCCTGGTATTGAATTCACTGCGCTTTAATCTTTTTCCAGTTCCTGTTTTGAAAGATATTATATTAGTACAGTATATACATTTAAAAGGGTTCCTATAATCCAAACATGGCTTTTTGATAACCAAAATTGTTTAGAAACTAATGTTTTCTACACTTTTCACTGCAACTATTAGCACTGTCTGCTAGGTAAAGAGTATACAGTGGGGCAAAAAAGTATTTAGTCAGTCAGCAATAGTGCAAGTTCCACCACTTAAAAAGATGAGAGGCGTCTGTAATTTACATCATAGGTAGACCTCAACTATGGGAGACAAACTGAGAAAAAAAAATCCAGAAAATCACATTGTCTGTTTTTTTTTCATTTTATTTGCATATTATGGTGGAAAATAAGTATTTGGTCAGAAACAAGCAATCAAGATTTCTGGCTCTCACAGACCTGTAACTTCTTCTTTAAGAGTCTCCTCTTTCCTCCACTCATTACCTGTAGTAATGGCACCTGTTTAAACTTGTTATCAGTATAAAAAGACACCTGTGCACAACCTCAAACAGTCTGACTCCAAACTCCACTATGGTGAAGACCAAAGAGCTGTCAAAGGACACCAGAAACAAAATTGTAGCCCTGCACCAGGCTGGGAAGACTGAATCTGCAATAGCCAACCAGCTTGGAGTGAAGAAATCAACTGTGGGAGCAATAATTAGAAAATGGAAGACATACAAGACCAATGATAATCTCCCTCGATCTGGTGCTCCACGCAAAATCCCACCCCGTGGGGTCAGAATAATCACAAGAACGGTGAGCAAAAATCCCAGAACCACGCGGGGGGACCTAGTGAATGAACTGCAGAGAGCTGGGACCAATGTAACAAGGCCTACCATAAGTAACACACTACGCCACCATGGACTCAGATCCTGCAGTGCCAGACGTGTCCCACTGCTTAAGCCTGTACATGTCCGGGCCCGTCTGAAGTTTGCTAGAGAGCATTTGGATGATCCAGAGGAGTTTTGGGAGAATGTCCTATGGTCTGATGAAACCAAACTGGAACTGTTTGGTAGAAACACAACTTGTCGTGTTTGGAGGAAAAAGTATACTGAGTTGCATCCATCAAACACCATACCTACTGTAAAGCATGGTGGTGGAAACATCATGCTTTGGGGCTGTTTCTCTGCAAAGGGGCCAGGACGACTCATCCGGGTACATGAAAGAATGAATGGGGCCATGTATCGTGAGATTTTGAGTGCAAACCTCCTTCCATCAGCAAGGGCATTGAATATGAAACGTGGCTGGGTCTTTCAACATGACAATGATCCAAAGCACACCGCCAGGGCAACGAAGGAGTGGCTTCGTAAGAAGCATTTCAAGGTCCTGGAGTGGCCTAGCCAGTCTCCAGATCTCAACCCTATAGAAAACCTTTGGAGGGAGTTGAAAGTCCGTGTTGCCAAGCGAAAAGCCAAAAACATCACTGCTCTAGAGGAGATCTGCATGGAGGAATGGGCCAACATACCAACAACAGTGAGTGGCAACCTTGTGAAGACTTACAGAAAACGTTTGTCCTCTGTCATTGCCAACAAAGGATATATCACAAAGTATTGAGATGAAATTTTGTTTCTGACCAAATACTTATTTTCCACCATAATATGCAAATAAAATGAAAAAAAAACAGACAATGTGATTTTCTGGATTTTTTTTTTCTCAGTTTGTCTCCCATAGTTGAGGTCTACCTATGATGTAAATTACAGACGCCTCTCATCTTTTTAAGTGGTGGAACTTGCACTATTGCTGACTGACTAAATACTTTTTTGCCCCACTGTATATAGTGGTAGTCATCCACAACAGTGGCAGCACATGCAGCATGAATCCTGGTTAGTACATCTACTTTATCCTTATTTCTATGGAGATTCACCTTGGTTTATATCCTAACTTTATTGTGACTGTGCACATAATGGATACTGCCATACATGAATTATCTTTTTAATTCATTCAATAACACTTGGATGATTACCACTATATATACTCTTTATGCACTGCACTTTACTACTTAAACTGCATACTATTTATTTTTGATATTACGGTTGTAAATCCTCCAATTTCTCTATATCTAGCATACATCTTCTATTCATGTTTATGTCACGTGTGGTGGCCTGCTCCCCCTGTTTTCAATTGTATATTATTGTCTTTTATCTTGTATTGTGTTTTTTTGTTTTTAAATTAATTCTTGTCTTGATTGTCTAATAAAATTTTGTTGCGTTGATACGATATATACTATTTATTTTATTTATTGAATCTCTAGTGTTCAATTAGTTTATTTATTTAACACATACTATTATGCTATATTGGTCCTAATTCCTTGTAACACAGGAAAAAAACTATATGGTTAATTACTTAAGATGCACCCATTTCAGGGATTCTGTCAGTGGGTTTTTGCAATTTAATCTGAGAGCAGCATGATGTATGGGCAGAGAGTCTGATTCTTGCAATGTGTCACTTGCTCAGCAGCTTGCTGTAGTTTCAACACAATCAATATTATATCAGTATGACATTATCACTTCAAGACGGTGTAGATTCTGAAAGCAGCATGTTGTAGGAGCAGAGAGCCTAGGTCCAGCGATGTATCACTTCGCTGGACTGCTTGCTGCAGTTTTGATAGAATCCCTGTGTTCTCTGTAGCAGTGCTCAGATGCTGAGATCTGTATAACACCACCCCCACCATTGATTGGCAGCTTGCTGACAATGTACAGTGCACACAGGAAGCTGACAATCAGTGATTTGGATGGGGTTATGTACAGCTCAGCATTCTGAGCACTGCTACATCTACAGCAGAGAAAGATGTAATTACTTACCAGTAATGGGATTTTTCAGAACTCATGACAGCACCACGGAGAGAGGAGATTTGTCCTTTGAGGACAAGAAACCTACAGAATCAGTTGGATTACAGAACACGAGAGGACCTCCTATGGTTATTACAACAAATCGAACATCAACACCATAATACCTTAAACACCCTGTGACTTACAAAAAAAAAACAGTGCGCTCACCCACATGTGATGGGAGGGAATATAAGAATGCTGTCAAGGGTTCTGAAAAATGCCATTACCAGTAAGTAATTATATCTTTTTCTCTCATCCATGACAGCTCCACAGAGAGAAATGCAGAGAATTAGAATTCAGGGAGGGACCACAGCCTGTAGAACCCTTCTTCCAAAGGTGAGATAAGAGGAGGAGGCCAGATCCAACCTATAGTGCTTATAGAAAGTTGAGGGAGAAGACCATGTTGCTGCTGTCATGTGGACCCATCCTGTGTGACGTGACCCGCAGGCCGGTAACTGAAGCAACAAGACAAGGGGGAAGGAATACAGTTACAACGGTGGGCCCTGCGATAGGGAAAGGGGACGTGGAGACCTCCTGCACTCCCCTGAGTCAGTGTCCCTAACGCTCCTAACGTTCCCTATGCCGGTTCCGCACCAGGCGCCGCTCAGGATACCTGTCACCCTAGCACACCCTACACCTATCCTTTGCTAGGGAGCTGGGTGGCGCAGGCACTGGCCCCACCACTGTACTAATACACACAAATGAAAAACACAAACAGGGAACACCACTTAGCTTTACTCTATTGCACTTGCTCCTGGCAACAGAGTCCACCACCAGAATGCAGCTCTCCTCCTGAAACGCTGCCACCAAGCTCTGTCCCCTATGACTCCTTCCACACCAGGGCTAAGACAGAACTGCAAGGAACGTTCTCCAGCTCCTTCCTCCACCAGGGATGGTTGAAATGAGTACTATCACCAACGCTGATTGCAACACCTGTGACTCTTTTATAGCAGAGCCAGCAATCACACCTGCATTATAAATGTGCATTTAACTAAAGAAACAGAGTGCAATGACGCTCGCCACCACCGGGGGCAAACTTAGAACAAATGACACCACAGTGCAATAATCCAAATTGCCACCGGGGGCAAAAACATCTCTAAGCACAGCTTGAGAAAAAAAAAAGGTTACCTGTGCTTTTATCTGTCCTGATCCCGCATGGATCATGACAGTACCCTCCCCTTAATGAGGGGCCTCTGGACCCTCAAGACCGCCCCCCATCAGGGAACCACCTACAGCGGGGATGCCCACACCCAGAGTTCACCCCAGCATCTACCTGCATGTCAGGTTGATGACAAACGAGCCCGCTGGTATTGACATCGTATGTTCTGGAGGCAACGCACATCTCCGAAGCGCTGACCTGGGGAACGGGTTGTGTATGTGTATGTTTGGTATAAGCTGGTAACACTCCACAACACACTTCCACTGGATGTTTTTTGGTGGCCACCCATACACGCTCATTCACACACAGGTCCGGACCTGAACGTTTATTGCCACGCGTTCGTTTGTCATCATTTGGAGAACTCTTTCTGGGATTGACAGAGGTGTCCCCCTGTGTCACCACTCTCACAACCCCACACTTCACCAAGGGGTACACCACCCTCCAACCCCTTCCACCACGAGGTCTGCGCCTCCCAGGGTGGGCCAATGGCGAGGGTTGAGACTTGCCCCTACTCTCCTGCAGCACATCTGCTGCTCTCACCGGAGAGGAAGGGGTCCGTTGAAGAGAGGCGGCAGAGACAGTAGTTCCTAAGCTGCAGCCCTCACACCAGTGCCCCCAGCTGACCACTTCTCTCGCCCGCCAATCTATTACCGGGTTGTGTCTTTTCAGCCAAGGGAGACCTAAAACAATAGGTACTGGCATTCCCTCCAAGACGTAGCACGATAAGGACTCCTCATGATGTCCTATATGCAGATGGATATTCTCTACGACCTTGGTCAAGCTACCCTGGCTCAGTGGAACAGAGTTTATGGCCTGGACGCTTATAGGCAGGGCTAGCGTCCTACACCTCAGACCATGAGTCTGGACAAAGCGAGCATCCACCAGACTGACTCCTGCTCCGCTGTCCACAAGCACCAGTATCACCTCCGGTACCCTGCCAGCCAAGACCTCTGCTGACATGGTACCCTGGGAGGGCAAAATGGAGGAAATGTATACTCCCTGGTCACCTCCCTCCAAGCGACCAGGGGAATGCGGCTTCTCAGATGGCACAGATAATTTGGCGCGCAATGGGCAAGCCTTCAAGACATGACCAGTCTGCCCACAGTACAAAAATGCCGACACCACTCCCTGAACCGTAGGCAGCTCCGAATACAAACTAGCTACACCTACTTGCATAGGTTCGTCTGGAGACTTGGCATGAACTGGGCAGGCTCTCATAAAATGGCCAGGCTTCCCACAGGAAAAGCATACCCCCCACCACAACGAGCCGCAGACACCCCCTTTTTTGTCTCATCAACACCGGGCTGTCTTGGTTCCTCCGTCCACACTGGTGGGTCCTCCTCCCTAGCGAGGACATCAGGGGGCACTTTTTGTATATGTCTTTCCCTGAGGCGTGTACCCACCCGGATGGCAAGGGACATAGCAGCCTCCAGCGACCTGGGGGCAGCGTACAGCACCAGAGTATCCTGCAACTTTGGAGACAAACCCTGCACAAATTGACTCCTAAGTGCAGGGTCATTCCACTGAGTGTTAGTGGCCCATCTCCTAAACTCTGAGCAGTACTCACCAACCCAGGCTCCCTGTTTACACCTACGGATCCGAGATTCCGCCAGGGCGACGCCATCAGGATCCCCATACACAAGCGCCAAAGCCGCAAAAAACTCATCCACGGACAACAATGATGGAGAATCGTCAGATAGGGAGAAGGCCCAGGATTGGGGATCCCCTTTAAGAAGGGACATAATGATTCCCACCCGTTGCTCTTTACTCCCTGATGAACGAGGGCGCAGCCTGAAATACAATTTACAGGCTTGCTGGAATACCAAGAATTGATCTCTCCCTCCAGAAAATCTGTCAGGGAGGGATATCTTGGGTTCTGGCTGAGCCTGTTCCTGAACCAAGCCCCCAGAGCCCACCAACAGCCGCAGCTGCCGCACCAACCCTCCGCGCAGCCCCCTAATCTCATTAGTAAGGGTCTGCAGGATTTGGGCAAAGGTCTGAACTGTCATGGTTAGGACATGGTTAATGTCCTGTTCTGACAGGGTTAACATTGCCGGCCTCTCTTTGGATCTGGGAGGGGTATTTATGCTCACTCCATACTGGCATTCTCTGTCAGTTATACTGCTATTCTGGTGTGTCTGACCCCTGGTGTGTGTGTACTCTGCATTGTTTGTTTGCTTCCCGTGTATGACCCGGCTTGTTCCTTCACTCTGTACTCCGTCTCTCGTTTTTGGTACCATTGTCTTTTCTGGTTCTGACCTCCTGGCTTGGCTATCGTTACTCCGTTACAGTTTACCCCTATTGTACCGTCTAATACCTGTTCTGGTTTTCTGATCTATTGCTACGTCCTGACTATTCTTCCTGTCTAAGCCCTCTGGTACTGTCCTGCTATCTCGTGCTTTGACCCGGCTTGATCTGGTGTCTGTCTCTGTCTATGCTCCTTGGTAACATTGTCCTGTAGTTACCCTTCTAGGAGTTTCCCTGCAGCTCCTAGCTCTGTGGAGCTTAGGCCACGCCCCCAGCAGTCACGTGATTCAGGTCCTGGAGCATGCATTGTCACCACTGCTGCTCGCTCCGCAGGTATCTTTGTGCACACAGTCTTTGTACTCAGGACACGCGCCCTGGCTCAGTGAGCAAGTGCAGTGCGGTGTTCCTGACATTATAACTGACCGTTTCAGTTTTTTTTTTTCCTCTGAAGAAAAAAAAAAAAAAAAAGTGTGTGTTATCCTCATGGATCCCATACAAGCCTTGGCTGATCAGGTCAAGCACCTGACCCAAATGTTCCATAAACTCAATGTGGAACAGCGCATGATGGCCCATACCCAGCAACAGTTGGTGGTTACTGTGCAGGGGGCTGTCGATGCAGGGGCTTCTAGTTCTGGGGGTAGGGATGTGTCATTAGCGTCCCCCGAATCTCCAGTCAAATTGCCCGATCCCTTCTCAGGGGATAAAAAGGAGTTCAGGTCTTTCAGAGAAGGATGCAAGCTTTTTTTTTTCTCTAAGGCCCCGCTCCTCCGGGGATGAGTTCCAGAGGGTGGGGGTCATTATTTCCCTACTTCGGGGGGCTCCGCAAGCATGGGCTTTCTCTCTGTCTTCCTCTGCTCCTGAACGTATGTCAGTGAACTTGTTCTTTGAGGCTCTGGGGCACATTTATGACGAGCCTGATAGAGTGCGTCTGGCAGAGGATATGGTGATGAGTGTGACACAGGGAAGGCACTCTGCTGAATGGTTCTGCTCAGAGTTTAGACATTGGACCGCCGAAGTATCCTGGAATGACGCCGCCCTGAGGGGGTTGTTTCGCAGGGGCCTTTCTGACCATCTGCAGGACGCTCTGGCATTACATCCGCCTCCTGATACCCTGGAGGACGCCATGATGCAGGCGGTCCGTATGGACCGGAGACTCCGTGCTAGAGGAATGATGCAACAAGAGTCTCCCTTGTACCCCAAATTGTGTGACACTTCACCCGTATCTGAGCCCATGAACGTTGGGTCAGTCTCGGTTAAGGAGAAAGAGAGAAGGCACCGCAGAGACAACCTACTATGTTTTTACTGTGGAGCCTCTGGACATTGGAAAAGGAATTGTCCCTCCTGCCCTTCTTCAGAGAAACCTTCAGAGAAACGACTGAGTCTGGGCAACAATCGAGGAGGTTGTCCAGACTCCCAGGTACATTTTTTCTCACGTATAAAAATGATCCTCCAGGTTGAATTGCAAATTGCTGGCGGTCCTGTTATGACCACCGCCTTTGTTGACTGTGGTTCCTCCATTAATCTGATTGATGCCCAAGTTGTGACTCTTAATAAGATAGGGACAGTCAGGTTAAAAGACCCTGTTAAAATTGTGGCTGTGGATTCATCCCCTCTTACCCGGGATGGAATTTGTTTTATGTCTGAAGTTTTTTCTATGAAAGTGGGTTCCACTCATGTGGAAAATTTAAGTTGTTTCGTTATGAATAATCTGCCTGCAGGACTGGTATTGGGAATGCCCTGGTTGCAAGGCCACAATCCTCTTATTGATTGGGTGAAGGGGGAGATCACCCGTTGGGGATGTAATGATAATGGTCTGTGTTGTAACCCGGTTCCTTTTGTCAATCCGATAAAATCTGTATCTGTGTCATCTGTCGGTCTGGAGGGTATTCCGGAGTACCTGAGAGACCTTAAAGATGTGTTTTCCGAAAGCGAGACCGAGGCGCTCCCACCACATAGACCATATGATTGTGCTATCGATTTAGTACCTGGAGCAAAATTACCCAAGGCTCGTTTGTTTAATTTGTCCGGGCCTGAGCGCCAAGCTATGAAAGAGTACATTAAAGAAAGCCTTCGCAAGGGGCATATTCGGCCCTCGGTCTCACCCGTGGCAGCGGGGTTTTTCTTTGTAAAGAAAAAAGATGGTGGGTTGCGACCGTGCCTCGACTTTCGAGAACTGAACAAAATTACTGTTAAGAACACGTACCCTCTCCCGTTGATTCCTGATCTATGCAATCAACTCACGGGGGCCAAATGGTTTTCTAAGCTCGATCTACGAGGGGCTTATAACCTTATAAGGATCCGGGAGGGGGACGAATGGAAAACAGCGTTCCTGACAACTGAGGGGCTGTTTGAAAACCTGGTTATGCCCTTCGGCCTCACTAATGCTCCTGTGGTTTTTCAGAACTTTATTAATGTTGTTTTTTCTGACTTGATTGGACGTTATGTAGTCATTTACCTGGATGACATCTTGATTTACTCTGAGGACAGTCAGTCACACTTGCATCATCTGCGTACGGTGCTTATGAGACTCCGGGAGAACCATTTGTATGCTAAGCTGGAGAAGTGCTCATTTTTTATGCAAGAACTGTCTTTTCTGGGTGTAATTGTATCCGGGGAGGGATTCCGCATGGATCCAGGGAAGGTTCAGGCCATTACAGATTGGGTGCAGCCTCATGACCTGAAGGGGTTGCAGCGATTTCTGGGCTTTGCTAATTATTATAGGAAGTTCATTAAAGGGTTCTCGCAGGTGGTAAAACCCTTGACGGACCTCACTCTTAAAGGGGCAGATGTAAAAAGTTGGTCTGTGGCCGCAAAAAATTCCTTCCTGGCATTAAAGAAGTGTTTTACTACAGCCCGTGTGTGGGTACAACCCGATTCGTTAAGACCTTTTATCGTCGAGGTCGACGCTTCGGAGGTGGGGGTGGGGGCAGTATTGTCACAGGGTCCCTCTACCCTGACTAACCTCAAACCCTGTGCCTTTTTCTCTAAGAAGTTCTCGTCGGCCGAGAGAAACTATGATGTCGGTAACAGGGAACTGTTAGCAGTTAAATTGGCCTTTGAAGAATGGAGGCATTTTTTGGAGGGGGCCGCTCATCCCATTACGGTCGTCACTGATCATAAAAACCTGGCCTATATCGAGTCTGCTAAGAGATTGACCCCCAGACAGGCTCGGTGGGCACTTTTTTTTCTCGATTTCAATTTACCATCACGTTCCGACCAGGGTCTAAAAATGTAAAGGCAGATGCCTTATCCCGAAGTTTTGATTCTGTGTCCCCTCCAGAACCTCCTTCCTCCATTCTTCAACCGGGAGTGGTTGTAGCCGAAATCTCCTCTGAGTTACAGAGAGAGATTCTGGAAGCACAAGCACAAGCTCCCAGGAATAAACCCCCAGGTAAATTGTTTGTACCCGAACAATTCCGTCCCACACTCCTCCAAGAATTTCATGACTCTATGTTAAGTGCACACCCTGGTATTGCAGCTACCCGGGGGGCAGTAGCTAGGGGTTTTTGGTGGCCCTCTATGGGTACTGATATAAAAAGGTTTGTGAATACTTGTGGGGTGTGCGCGCGCTCTAAAAGCTCTCAGGGCCGGCCGGCCGGGGAATTGGAGCCTTTGCCAATTCCGGATAAACCATGGACACACCTGTCCATGGACTTTATCACTAACCTTCCACCTTCCAAGGGCAACTCAGTGGTATGGGTAGTGGTTGATAGATTTTCTAAGCAAGCCCACTTTGTGCCATTACCTGCATTACCATCTGCTGAAACCTTGGCTCGTTTGTTTATACAGCACATTGTTCGACTGCATGGAGTGCCTGTGAACGTGGTGTCGGACAGGGGTGTGCAATTTGTGGCCAGGTTTTGGAGAGCGTTTTGTATGAAGTTGGGGGTCACGTTGTCATTCTCCTCTGCCTATCACCCGGAATCTAACGGACAAACGGAACGCACCAACCAGTCATTGGAGCAGATTCTGAGATGCCTGGCCTCCTCCAGACAGGAAGACTGGTGTGAGGTATTGCCCATGGCAGAATTTGCATTCAACTGTCGGGTTAATCAGTCTACCGGAAAGCCTCCCTTTCTGGTCAATTATGGGTTTGTTCCGCAGTTTGGGGAATTTTCCCGTATGGATTCGGATTGCCCTGGTGCCGAGGGGATGGTACAACAATTAAAAACCCTCTGGAAGGAGGTACAGGGAAACATCCCCAAAGCCCAGAAGAAGTTCAAACATTTTGCAGACAGGAGGAGGGGGGTGGTTCCTGCGTTGACAGTGGGAGAAAAAGTCTGGTTGTCCACTCGTAACATCAAACTTAAAATACCCTCTATGAAGTTGGGCCCCAAATTTATTGGCCCATACAAGATTGTAGAGGTGATCAACCTGGTGGCATACAGATTACAGTTGCCCACCTCCTTCAAAATCTCTAACGTCTTCCACAGGTCCCTATTAAAACCTGTGGGGACAGTTAGAGAAGATCCCTCATCCGTGGCTCCACCAGTGTTGGTAGAGGGTCAACTGGAGTACGAGGTAGGGCGCATCATTGATTCGCGGTGGGTGCGCCGGAGACTTCAGTACCTTATCCATTGGAAGGGATATTCCGTTGAGGATCGATCGTGGGTTCCGGCCAGTTCGGTGCACGCTGATCGACTGGTGCGGGCTTTTCATGCCAGGTACCCTGAGAAACCTGGGGGTCCGGTGGCCCCCCATTAAGAGGGGGGTACTGTCATGGTTAGGACATGGTTAATGTCCTGTTCTGACAGGGTTAACATTGCCGACCTCTCTTTGGATCTGGGAGGGGTATTTATGCTCACTCCATACTGGCATTCTCTGTCAGTTATACTGCTATTCTGGTGTGTCTGAACCCTGGTGTGTGTGTACTCTGCATTGTTTGTTTGCTTCCCGTGTATGACCCGGCTTGTTCCTTCACTCTGTACTCCGTCTCTCGTTTTTGGTACCATTGTCTTTTCTGGTTCTGACCTCCTGGCTTGGCTATCGTTACTCCGTTACAGTTTACCCCTATTGTACCGTCTAATACCTGTTCTGGTTTTCTGATCTATTGCTACGTCCTGACTATTCTTTCTGTCTAAGCCCTTTGGTACTGTCCTGCTATCTCATGCTTTGACCCGGCTTGATCTGGTGTCTGTCTCTGTCTATGCTCCTTGGTAACATTGTCCTGTAGTTACCCTTCTAGGAGTTTCCCTGCAGCTCCTAGCTCTGTGGAGCTTAGGCCACGCCCCCAGCAGTCACGTGATTCAGGTCCTGGAGCATGCATTGTCACCACTGCTGCTCGCTCCGCAGGTATCTTTGTGCACAGTCTTTGTACTCAGGACACGCGCCCTGGCTCAGTGAGCAAGTGCAGTGCGGTGTTCCTGACAGAACTGGGTCCATGGCTCAGCAGAGAAAAAATAAAAAAATTGTAGGTTGGTGATAATGTCACGTGGACCCGTCCTGAGTGACGCGACCCGCAGGCCGGTAACTAAAGCAACAAGACAAGGGGGAAGGAACACAGTTACAATGGTGGGCCCTGCGATAGGGAAAGGGGACGTGGAGACCTTCTGCACTCCCCTGAGTCAGTGTCCCTAACGCTCATAACGTTCCCTATGCCGGTTCCGCACCGGGCGTCGCTCAGGATACCTGTCGCCCTAGCACACCCTACACCTTTCCCTTGCTAGGGAGCTGGGTGGCACAGGCACTGGCCCCACCGCTGTACTAATACACACTAAGGAAAAACACAAACAGGGAACACCACTTAGCTTTACTATATTGCACTTGCTCCTGGCAACAGGGTCCACCACCAGAATGCAGCTCTCCTCCTGAAACGCTGCCACCAAGCTCTGTCAGAGCTACAAGGAAATCCCCTATGACTCCTTCCACACCAGGGCTAAGACAACTGCAAGGAACGTTCTCCAGCTCCTTCCTCCACCAGGGATGGTTGAAATGAGTACTATCACCAAAGCTGATTGCAACACCTGTGACTCTTTTATAGCAGAGCCAGCAATCACACCTGCACTACACTAAAGAAACAGAGTGCAATGATGCTCACCACCACTGGGGGCAAACTTATAACAAACGACACCACAGTGCAATAATCCAAATGGCCACCGGGGGCAAAAACATCTCTAAGCACAGCTTTAGAAAAAAAAAAAAGGTTACCTGTACTTTTATCTGTCCTGATCACGCATGGATCATGACAGCTGCATTACAAATTTGCTCGATGGAAACATCCGACTTTTCCGTCCAGGAGTTTACTACTGCTCTTGTGGAGTGAGCTTATAACTCTTTTGGAATAACATTCCCACTCACTGAGTAGGCTAAATTAATGACCTCCCAAATCCATCTAGCTATTGTACATTTTGAGGCCTTAAGCCCCTTCCTAGGTCCCTGAAAACAAGCAAAGACCTTTCCTTTCTCCAACCTGTGTGAGGGATAGGTACTCAGACATTTTTTTTTTTTACATCTAATGTATAAAGTTCCTTTCCTTAGAATTTTTTGGTTGGTACAAAAAGATGGAAGGACCACATCATGAGACCTATGAAAACAGGAAGCTACATTTGGCAGAGATTCATTCTAAAATCAGACCCGGCCTATTTTCCAGGATCTGTGAGAAGGTAGGGCCTGCCAACAGGGCCTGAATTTCACTAACCCTGTGAGCTGAAATTAAAGCCACTAATAAAGCCTTTTTAAATTAGAGGATCTTACATGTTGATTCTAGGGGTTCAAATGGAGAGTCAGTCAGAACTGTGAGAACCAAATTCAAGATCCAGGGGGCGGCAATCTCCATCTAAAAAAGGACTTGGATCTAGAAGAGGCCCTAATAAACCAGGAGACATAGCAATTACCTGCCATGATTCCAGTGCAGGTTTTTGACCTGCATGTCAGGGATTTATGTCTTGAGCTCAGTGCAGGCTTTGACCTGCACGCCTGGGGTTAATTATTAGGGCCTCTCTTTGGTTCAGGGAGAGCTTTTTAGAACCCTGAGAAACTCCAATCCCTGTCAGTTATACTTTTGCCTTTGGCCGAGTGTTTTGACCCCTGTGTGCCTGTTCGGTGTCTCATAGCTTGCTTATATGGTTCTGATCCGGTTCTGTCCCCCGTTGTGAGTTTACCTGTTGATTCTGTACTGTATATCTGCTTCTCTGGTTTCTGACTTCTTGGCTACGTCTCGACTATCCTTTCTGTCTAGCCCTTTGGTAATTGTCGTGCTATCTCGTGCTTTGACCCTGGCCTGATCTGGTTTATGTCCCTGTTTATGCCAATTAGTAACTTTGTTCCGTAGTTACCATTCTAGGAGTTTTCCTGCAGCTCCTAGCTCTCTGGAGTTTAGGCCACCCCCCAGCAGTCACGTGCTTCAGGTTCTGTGGGTCTGAAGCACGCATCTTCTCTGCTGCTGCCCGCTCCACAGGTATCTCTGAGCACAGTTTGTCTTACTCAGGACACGCACACTGGCTCAGTGAGCAAGTGCAGTGCGGTGTTCCTGACATTACCTACCAGAACTATAAAGGGCTCCCAGCTATGAAACCTGGACTTTAAGAGTACTGGTAGAAAGGCCTTGTTCTAAACCCCTTTGTAGGAACTCTAGGATGGCAGTAATTGGTACTCCTTCCTGCACTTTTGCCCCTGAAGTGGTCTCCAGATTTTACTGTAAGCTTTAGTGGTGACAGCCTTCCTACTCTGAAGTAGGGTAGAAACGAAATTACTGTAAGAGAAAATCCTTTGTCCCTCAATAGCTCCCTCTCAAATTTCATAGCTGTCAAATGCAGATTGGCTATCTTGGGGCACCTGCCCCAAGATAGAAGGTCTGGAATCTCTAGAAGCAGCCAAGGGTCGGTGACCGACATTATTAACCATGAAAGTCATGTCCTTCTTGGCCAGAAGGGGTCAATTAGTATAATGCTCGCTCGCTCTGTCTGTGATCTTCCTCAGAACTGCTGGAATCAAATTCCCTGGACCAGACTGTGTGTTAGCGTGGGTGGTCAGGAGCCGGAATCTCCAGGAGTGGACCCTCTGGACAGTGGCACCGAGGGGCCCCGAGCGAGCTGCCAGGTGGAACCGACCCTAATACAGGGACCGTTAGGAGCAGGCCCAGGGGTTCGAGAACCACGGTAGCCGGTACCGAGAGGGGCGGCTCAGGATGGACTGGAGTAGGACAGTGGGACTGAAGTGTAGATGACAGAACAGGGCTGGCACACAGGAGACAGGAATGGAGAAAGACTATAGATTGGAACGTGGAGGAACTGAAGTGTAGATGACAGGACAGAGTTGGAACACAGGAGATAGGAATAAAGGAGGACGGAAGGACTGGAGCAGGATGGAACTGGAACACCGGAGGCAGGACTGGAGTAGGACGGCAGGACAGTGTGACATCGGCGGCTATGCCCGCCGATGTCCCTCGCGCAGCAGCGCACGCCGCAGCTTCCTCTTACCTGCGCGCCCCCGTCCAGGTGCGCGCCCGTCCTGCGATCCTCCTCACAGCAGCTCCTGGCACCCGCTCCCTGTCGCGCGCATGCCCCCTCTCGCTCTCTCCCTCCAGCGGTGGGCGGCGCTGAGGGGCAGGACAGGGGGACGCACTTCCGGGAGTTAGGATACTTCAGGCGTCCTCGCTGTAAGGAGGACGCCTGATGATCGTGTAGTCTCCTGCACCCTCTGGCCGCTACAGTCCTCTGTAATTTCTATTGTCCACTCCCTGTCTCTCTGCCTTGCCCAGTGTTGCAGACCTCTGTAGTTCCTATTGTCCACTCCCTGTCTCACTGCCTTCCTGCCTTGCCAGTGTTCCTTGCCTCAGTAGTTCCTCTTGTCCATGCTCTCTCCCTGCCTTGCCTGTGTTACATGCCTCTGTAGTTCCTCTTGTCCATGCTCTGCCTCCCTGCCGTGCCCTGTGTTACACTCCTCTGTCCGTCAGTCCTGGGCCCGTATCTAAGCCATCCTTCTCCCTAGTCCTTTTTGTCCGTGGAGCCGTCCCTCTTGGTTCCGGCTGTTGCGCTTCCGTCCCCTGTGGTCCTGCCCCAAACGATCCCTGTATAGGGGTCGGTCTTCACCTGGAGTGCTCGGCCCGGGGGCTCCGGATCCGCGATCCAGAGGGTCCACTCTCCGACGTAGCTTTTTTACCTAAAAACGTCACAGACAGGAACAGGATGGAGCAGAACACCGGAGGCAGGACTGGAGTAGGACGGCAGGACTGGAACAGGATGGATCAGGAACACCGGAGGCAGGACTGGAGTAAACAGGAACACTGGAGCAGGACTGAGAATAACTGTCTGCGAACACGGAAGACAGGCTGAGAGGCTGCTGCAGGAAACACTGAGGACGGCACCAAGAGACTGTAGAGAGCACAGGAGGAAGCAGGGCCCAGTGTGCAAGGTAACACAACGATCAGGTGCCTCCCTCAGGGGGAAGCGGCCTGATATAGCCCCGTCTGGTCTGCCATTGGTCCGAAGGTGCTTCCGGGTCAGGGCACAGCCGGTGCACAAGAAGCAACAGGGAGGCACGGCTGCGGCCTATGGCGCATGCGCATTGCATGCAGATATGGCATCGGCCGCGAGCCCGTCAGAGGTGACCGCCGTGGCCGTCGGGTGGAGAGAGGCTGCGGCGTGGGAGCCGAGGCCAGCTGCGGTGTGGGAGCGGAGGCCGGGTGAGTATGACGGAGCGGTGTACCAGTACCCCTTCCCCTAAGCCGCCCTCCCCGGAGATTAGCAAGAAATCTCTTGAGGATACGGGTAGCATTGATATTCTCCCGAGGCTCCCAGGATCTCTCCTCAGGACCAAAGCCCTTCCAATCAACAAGAAAGAATGTCCTACCTCTAACCCTCTTCACAGCGAGAATGACCTGCACTTCAAAGACATCATCGGCACCCACTGGTTGAGGACCAGGATCAGGCAAGGAATGAAAGCGATTCAGCATCACAGGTTTCAGGAGGGAGACGTGGAAGGTGTTCGGGACCCGGAGCGAAGCAGGCAACCTCAATTTGTAGGCGACTTCGTTGATACATCCAAGAATTTCAAACGGACCGATGTAGCGTGGTCCCAACTTGTAGGAGGGCAATTTCAACCGGATGAATTTGGAGGAGAGATAGACTTTGTCCCCAACATGATACGGTGGAGGATCCAATCTCCTTTTGTCGGCATAATTCTTCTGATCAGCGGGCCTCTTGAGTGACGTATTGGTCTCGGCCCAAATCTTGGAAAATTCAGAGGACAAGGCGTTGGCTGCGGGTACTTGTTACGCGGGGCTTAGGTCAAAGAAGGCTGAAATACCCGGGGCCCCTGCGGAGTCCCTCCAACTAGGGAAAACCCTGTCTGACCCTCAACCCAGGGTTTTTGCTAATGGTGCAAATGCCTGAGCCTCCAACCTTTCCTTATCTCCTGCTCAGCCCTAAGCTCACCCTCCACCCAGTGAGTCGTCAAACCACCAAAGCTCACACAGTAATGACAGACAGGGAGAACTTAAACCGCACCGCGCCGCATACACACAGGACAATACCGTAATGTGAACAGGGCAAAACAAAACACAAATATAGGAAGGCGAAAAGGTAACAACGGATCATACGCCACCAGCTACGAATTTCTCTCTCCAACACCTCCTCTCCAGACCGGAACCACTTGGCATACAACACAAGCTATAATCGGCGACGCCCATAGGCCAGCACGACTATTTAAAGACCGTGGGCGTGACCAAACATCCCACCTGATTTCCAGCTAGCTTAACCCCCAATAACCTGAGCAAAATCAAGCCGGCGCCACTGAGGCTATAGTGGACGGAGATGGAACTACCGCTGCCTGCCGGACGCTGTGGTGTGAATAGTGTCCGACATGACAGTACCCCGTCTTCTACGAGGGACCCCAGGGCCCTCAAGACTCATAGGACCCTGCTTGTCCGGATGACGGCGGTGAAACCAACTGGCCAGCCTATCCGCATGTATGTCCGTGGCTGGTACCCAAGACCTCTCCTCCGGACCATACCCCCGCCAGTGTACCAAATACTGAAGAGTACAGCGCAGTACTCGAGAGTCCACCACCTTGGAGACTTCAAACTCTAAATCGCCATCCACCATGACTGGAGGTGGCATCGGCGTCGTGTCCACAGAGCCTACCACCTTTTTCAATAAACCCCTGTGAGACACGTTGTGTATCTTGTATACCGCAGGAAGTTCCAACCAATAAGCAACCGGGTTAATGATGGCAGCAATCTTAAAAGGGCCAATAAACCTTGGACCCAATTTCAATGATGGAATTTTGAGTTTTATGTTTTTAGTAGCTAACCACACCCAATCACCCACACACAGGTCCGGACCTGGCACGCGTCTAGTGTCAGCCACTCGTTTGTACCTTGCACTCATGCTCAGCAATCGCTGTTTCACACTCCTCCAGACCAGTGATAGTTGAACTCCTAGCTGGTCCTCCTCCGGGACGCCCCCAGAGCCACCCTGACGCAAGGTACAAAATTGAGGATGGTGCCCGTAAACACAAAAGAACGGAGACTCTCCCAATGATTCTTGGCGGTGATTATTTAACGTGACTCGGCCAAGGGAAGGAATGTCGACCACTCCTCTTGGTTGTCAGACACAAAACATCGCAAATACTGCTCCAGATTTTGGTTCATGCGCTCAGTTTGACCATTTGACTGCGGATGAAACGCTGACGAATGAGACAACTTGATCCCCAATCGGGAGCAAAAAGCTTTCCAAAATTTCACCACAAACTGGGTACCACTATCAGACACTATGTCCGACGGAACTCCGTGTAGTCTGACCACCTCCTGCACAAAAACCTGAGCCAACGTCTTCGCGTTGGGCAAGGAAGGCAACGACACAAAATGTGCCATCTTCGAAAATCGATCAACCACCACCAGGATGACCGTGTTCCCCGCCGAGGCAGGCAAGTCCGTGATAAAGTCCATGGAGATTTCTGTCCATGGCCTACTAGGTACCCCCAGAGGCTGTAGAGTGCCAGCAGGACGGGATCTGGGTGACTTGGCCCTGGCGCACGTGATGCAAGCTGCCACGTACGAGACCACGTCCTGCCGGATCTTTGGCCACCAGAAGCGGCGCGATACCAGCTCCAAGGTGTCCCTGACCCCTGGATGACCGGCCAGGACAGAGTCATGGTGTTCCCCCAACACCTTACGACGAAGATGAAGGGGTACGAATGACTTGTTAGCGGGAAGTCCTGGCGGTACCTCCTCCTGGGCCTCGGCAATCCCGCCTCTACCTCAGTCGTGAGAGCCGAAACCACTACACCTTCCTGGAGGATGGGAACCGGATCTTCCCGAGGTTCTCCCCCCGGAAAACACCTGGACAAGGCATCCGCCTTGGTCTTTTTAGCCCCAGGACGGTAAGTCACCAGAAAGTTAAATCGAGTAAATAACAATGCCCAGCGAGCCTGCCTGGGAGACAGACGCTTGGCCGACTCCAAATAGAGCAGGTTTTTATGGTCGGTGATGACTGTGACCTGGTGGACCGCCCCCTCCAAGAAGTGTCGCCATTCCTCAAAAGCCAATTTGATGGCCAACAACTCCCTGTTGCCGATATCGTAATTCCGTTCGGCAGGCGACAGCTTCTTGGAGAAGTAGGCGCATGGACGCATATTGCTCAAGGATGAGCCCTGTGACAGTACTGCCCCCACTCCCACCTCAGACGCATCGACCTCCACAGTAAAAGGTTTAGATACGTCTGGTTGCACCAGAATGGGGGCTGAAGCAAAACGTTTTTTCAGAAGCTCAAATGCACGCACCGCCACCTCAGACCAGATAGCGAGATTGGTACCTTTTCTCGTCATGTCCGTGAGCGGTTTGGCGATAGTAGAAAAATTCTTAATAAACTTCCTATAATAGTTGGCAAACCCAAGGAACCGCTGGAGCGCTTTTAGATTATCAGGCCGTTCCCATCGCAGCATCGCTTGCACCTTCGCGGCGTCCATTTTAAACCCTGCGGCAGACACAATATATCCCATAAAAGGCAACTCCTGAACAAAAAATACGCATTTTTCAAGCTTAGCATAGAGCTTATTCTCACGGAGCAACTGTAACACCTGCCTGACATGCTCTAAATGAGTGTCCCGGTCGCTCGAATAAATGAGGATATCATCCAGGTACACAATCACAAATTACCCCAGCACATGAGCGAATACATCATTTATGAAATGTTGCAAAACAGCAGGCGCAGTTGTCAACCCAAATGGCATAACTAGGCTTTCAAAATGACCCTCAGGGGTATTAAACGCCATCTTCCACTCATCCCCCTGATGGACCCTTATGAGGTTGTACGCCTCCCTGAGGTCAAGTTTGGAAAACCACTTCGCACCAGCCACCTGGTTGAACAAATCAGGGATCAGAGGCATCGGGTAGGGATCACGGACCGTAATCTGGTTTAACTCCCGGAAATCCAGACACGGGCGTAACCCCCATCTTTCTTCTTAATGAAGAAAAACCCCGCTGCTACAGGCGAGGATGAAGGCCGGATGTGCCCTTTACTTAGACTCTCCGCGATGTAGTCTTTAAGAGCTTGTCTCTTCGGACCAGAAATACTAAACATCCTAGCCTTTGGCAATTTGGCCCTGGGTTTTAACCCAATCACACAGTCATAGGTTCGATGTGGAGGTAGTTCTGAGCAACCCCTCTCAGAGAATACGTCCGCAAAATCCAGCAATGCCTCCGGAAGGCTGGACTTCACTGCGGACACACATGTGGCCAAGCAATTTTCCTGGCAGAAACCACTCCACTGGACTATGTCCTGGGTTCTCCAGTCAATCACCGGGTTGTGCTTGGACAACCATGGGAAACCCAAGACCATTTGTGCTGGGAGATTATTGAGTACCCTACATGTAACCCACTCAGAATGTAGGACCCCAATGTGGAGTTTAACCTCAGCTATAAACTCAGTAATCTCCCCCTGTGGGAGGGGAGCGGCATTAATGGTAACCACGCGAATAGGATGAGGGAGTTTTTCGATCTTAAAACCGGCCGTGCTTGCAAACTCCTCATCCATGAGATTGGTGGTGGGACCGCTATCCACAAACACTGATATTGGTAGCTCTCTGCCCGCAATAATAACCCTGGCAGGGAGCATACATTGAGATACCATCATGGAGGATATGCATACGCTCAGTTGGGCCTCCTCCATACCCTCTGAGCTTACCAGTTTTCCGCCGGTGTGACTTTCTTAGGTAGCACAGGACAAGCATTTACATAATGATCTCTTTTACCACAGTAAAAACATGCTCCTTGCTTCCTGAACCCAGGAACGCGACGCTTAACATGTGATACCCCAGCGATTTGCATAGGTTCCGTGGGCTCACCTGCAGCAACCACACTTGCACCCCTGCTTTCCCCCAGGGGCAGCGTCTCCTGCGCCCCCTGACGCAAACGGCAGACTCTAACGATGCAGGAGTCTCATACATCAGGAGGGCCTGTTTAACTCTTCCTGAAACCCCATGAATAAACTGACTCTGCAGTGCTGGGTCGTTCCACTGTGTGTCTACTGCCCAACGGCGAAATTCTGAACAATAGTCTTCCGCCATACGTTCCCCCTGACGGAGGGCGCGGATTTTAGATTCTGCTAGAGCCAATCTGTTGGGATCATCATAAATGAGCCCGAGTGCTGAAAAAACATTCTCAACCGAATGAAACGTAGCAGAGTCAGCTGGTAAGGAAAACGCCCATGCTTGGGGGTCCCCACTCAGTAAGGATAACACCAGACCCACCCGCTGAGCCTCATTACCTGAAGAGACCGGGCGCATGCGAAAGTATAACTTGCAGGCCTCCCGAAAGATGACAAATTTGCTGCGTTCCCCAGCAAATCGTTCAGGCAGCGGAATCTTCGGCTCTGCACCTGCACCTGCAGAAGCCGCTTGCACATTAGCTACAACCAGGCCCTGCTGCTGAACTGCCCCCTTTAACTCGGTGACCTTTAAGGACAGCGCCGCCAACTGGCGGTTTATGGAAGTCATGGAATCCATGGACTACCAAAATATTGTCGATTATAATGTTACGCGGGGCTTAGGTCAAAGAAGGCTGAAATACCCGGGGCCCCTGCGGAGTCCCTCCAACTAGGGAAAACCCTGTCTGACCCTCAACCCAGGGTTTTTGCTAATGGTGCAAATGCCTGAGCCTCCAACCTTTCCTTATCTCCTGCTCAGCCCTAAGCTGAACCCTGCACCCTCCACCCAGTGAGTCGTCAAACCACCAAAGCCCACACAGTAATGACAGACAGGGAGAACTTAAACCGCACCGCGCCGCATACACACAGGACAATACCGTAATGTGAACAGGGCAAAACAAAACACAAATATAGGAAGGCGAAAAGGTAACAACGGATCATACGCCACCAGCTACGAATTTCTCTCTCCAACACCTCCTCTCCAGACCGGAACCACTTGGCATAAAACACAAGCTATAATTGGCGAAGCCCATAGGCCAGCACGACTATTTAAAGACCGTGGGCGTGACCAAACATCCCACCTGATTTCCAGCTAGCTTAACCCCCAATAACCTGAGTAAAATCAAGCCGGCGCCACTGAGGCTATAGTGGACGGAGATGGAACTACCGCTGCCTGCCGGTCGCTGTGGTGTGAATAGCGTCCAACATGACAGTACCTCGGAGGCAGGTGTTATCGGAACACCAGGATGTCTGCCAAAAACAATGACGAACGGAGACTTGGCCGAGGACTCTCCAGCATGGTTGTTATAAGTGAACTCTGCCCAGGGGAGTAAGTCGACCCAATCGTTCTGGTGGGCGTTGGAGAAATGACGTAGGTACCCCGTCAATGTCTGGTTGGTACGCTCTACCTGTCCGTTGGACTGTGGATGGTAGGCCGAGGAGAAGTCGAGGGAAACGTTCATGAGCTTGCAAAGTGAACGCCAGAACTTGGAGGTAAAATGAACCCCTCGGTCAGACACAATGCGTTGAGGTAGTCCATGGAGTCTGAAGATTTGGTGAATGAAAACTTTGGCCAGCTCCGGCGCCTAGGGAGGTCTGGGCAGAGGGACGAAGTGAGCCATCTTGGAAAAACGATCTACCACCACCAAAATGACTGTGCAGCCCGAAGAGCGGGGTAGGTCGGTGATGAAATCCATGGCGATGTTTTCCCAAGGAACCGTAGGAACGGGCAACGGAAGCAACATGCCAGACGGAGGTCTTCATGGCACTTTGTTTTTAACAGCATGGACAAGAAGCCACAAAGTCGAGTACATCTTGGCGAAGCGTGGGCCACCAGTAGTGACGCGTGATAAGATCAAGGGTCTTCTTAGTTCCGGCATGGCCGGCCAGTTTGGAGGAGTGCCCCCATAGGAGGACCTTTCGCTTGAGGTTCTCAGGCACAAGTGTCTTGCCTGGAGGAGGAGTAAGCCAGTTCACTGGAGCCACTATGATGATCCTAGTGGGATCAATGATATGCAAAGGTTCCTCCGTTGTTTCATGTGGCTGGAAGAAACTGGACAGGGCGTCGGCTTTGGTATTCTTGTTGCCAGGATGGAAACGGAGCTCGAAGTCAAATCGGGCAAAAAATAAGGACCATCTGGTCTGACGAGGGTTGAGTCTCTGGGCAGACTGGAGATAGGCCAGATTCTTGTCGTCCGAGAAGATGACAAAGGGATGAACAGCTTCTTCCAGGAGGTGACGCCATTCCGCCAAGGCCAACTTGATGGCCAGGAGTTCCCGGTCGCCGATCGAGTAGTTACACTCGGATGGAGAGAAGGCCTTCGAGAAGAAGCCACAAGGATGCAGGCGACCGGAGGCGGTTCTCTGGGACAATACTGCCCCGGCACCTGTCGACGAAGCGTCCACCTCGAGTACAAAAGGTCGATTGCTCTCAGGGCGGTGCAGGACCGGAGCCGTGGAGAAAGCCTGTTTTAGGGTCAGAAAGGCCTCTTCCGCCTCAGGAGTCCAATCTTTGGGGGTAGTCCCCTTATGGGTGAGAGCAGAAATAGGTCTTGTGATCGCGGAAAAGTGGGAGACAAATTGCCGGTAATAATTGGCGAATCCGAGAAATCGTTGTATCGCCTTTACTCCGACGGGGCGAGGCCATTTGTGAATGGCAGACAACTTCTCGGGGTCCATCCTCAGACCAGCGTCGGAGATAATGTATCCCAGAAACAGCAGAGAGGTCTGTTCAAAGAGACATTTCTCGATCTTTGCATACAGGATGTTTTCCCGAAGACGCTGTAGCACCAGGTGGACACTCTTTCTGTGGGACGAGAGGTCGGTCGAGAAGACAAGGATGTCGTCTAAGTACACGACCACACAGGAGTACAAGAGATCCCGGAAGATCTCATTGACGAACTCTTGAAACACTGCAGGAGCATTGCAAAGACCAAAGGGCATGACCAGGTACTCGTAATGGCTGTCTCGAGTGTTGAAAGCGGTCTTCCACTCGTCACCTGCACGGATGCGGACCAGATTATAGGCTCCTCTGAGGTCCAGCTTGGAGAAGACCCGAGCCCCTCTGAGACGGTCAAACAGCTCCAGAATGAGTGGAAGAGGGTACCTGTTCTGGATGGTAATCTCATTCAAGCCCCTATAGTCAATGCACGGCCGTAGAGTTCCATCCTTCTTTTTGACGAAGAAGAACCCGGCTCCCGCGGGCGAAGAGGATTTCCGTATAAAGCCTTTGGCGACGTTCTCTCGGACGTACTCGGACATGGCGGTGGTCTCTGCGGGAGACAAGGGGTAGATTCTGCCCCTTGGAGGGGTCGAACCGGGAGCAAGTTCAATTGGGCAGTCAGACGGCCGGTGTGGAGGAAGGACCTCCGCTTCCTTATCAAAAACATCGGCGTAAGAGCTGTAGGCTGGAGGAAGACCCGGAAGGTCTGGAGGCGACCGAGGAGTGGCCGCCAGGCGGACAGGAGTCAGACAGCGAACTTGGCACGAGTGCCCCCAGCGGAGTATCTCCCCAGAAGACCAGTCGAGAACAGGCTGATGAGTCCTTAACCATGGAAGACCGAGTAGAATGGCGTGAGAGAGCTTAGGCAAAACGTAGAAGGCTATCTTCTCTTGGTGTAAGGCTCCGACTTGCAACTCCACTTCTTCAGTGACCAAGGTGACGGTCACCTGTAGCGGTTTGCCATCCACTGCGGCAATCTGGATAGGGTTAGATAGATTAACCACGGGAATTTGGTATTTGTCCACCTCTTCAGGTCGAATGAAGTTACCTGCCGAACCCGAATCCACATAGGCCACCTCGGAACCACGTCTCTCTCCCGAAACCAAAAGCACAGAAATCGTAAGAGGTTGAGAGGGATCATCATCACCTAGGGAGGCCTCTCTTACCTGACCTAGGTGGAGAAGTTTCCCTGTCTCTTAGGACAGGTGCGGACATAGTGTGACAAATCACCGCAATAGAGGCACAGACCTTGTGCCCGCCTCTCTCTCTGACACAACTCGGCCAACTTTAGGTGATCTATCTGCATGGATTCGACCGAGGAGGGAGAAGAGGACCCGGCCGAACAGGGACTGGCAGAACGGGTGAAAAGGGGAACTGGCCTGGTGGACCTCCTGTCTCTCGCTGACTCGCGAGCGTGCTCCTGGAAGCATAGGTCAATGCGGGTAGCCAGCGAGATAAGGTCCTCTAATGTGGACGGGGTATCTCGACCTGCGAGTTCATCTTTTATTCTGCCTGAAAGACCGCGCCAGAATGCCCCTACCAACTCGCGTTATTCCAGCCGAGCTCAGAGGAGACAGTGAGTGAGCGAATAGAGTACTGTCCGACCGTGAGAGAACCCTGATGTAAGCTAAAGAGTGACTCAGAGAGAGAGGCTAACCGACCCGGCTCATTGAAGACCCTGCGAAAAGTATCCAAGAAAACCAGGAGACTCAAGACTACAGGGTCGTCACGTTCCCAGAGGGGATTCAACCAAGACAGGGCCTCCCCCTCCAGATGGGACATGATGAAGGCCACCTTGGCCCGATCAGAGGGATATTGCTGCGGCAACCATTCAAAGTGGAGGCTACACTGATTTAAGAACCCCCTACAGAGCTTGGGATCCCCGGTGAAATGAGGCGGTTTGGCAAGGCGGGGTGTCGGGAGAGCTGTAGACGAGGAGGGAGGAGTCGGGGCTGCGGTAGCAGCCTGGAGGGCCGACAAGTGACTGTCAAAGGAGGCCATGTAAGACAAAATGTGGGCTTGAGTATCTTGTTGCTGACCCAGCTCCTGTTGGAGACTGGCCAGTTGAGTGGCATTTCCAGGATCGGTCACCTGCAGGGCCGACAAACGGGTGTCCATAGACTTCATGATCAACATACTGCATCCCTGATTCTCCCGCAGGAAGAGCAACTCTTTCTGAGTAGCAGCAGTAGTACCGTCGGTGTCCATGGCCTGATCGTACTGTTTGCGTGGGTGATCAGGAGCCGGAATATTCAGGAGTGGACCCTCTGGACCGTGGCACCGACCGAGGGGCCCCGAGCGAGCTGCCAGGTGGAACTGACCCCTATACAGGGACCGTTAGGAGCAGGCCCAGGGGTTCGAGTACCACGGTAGCCGGTACCGAGAGGGGCGGCTCAGGATGGATTGGAGTAGGACAGTGGGACTGAAGTGTAGATGACAGAACAGGGCTGGCACACAGGATACAGGAATGGAGTAAGACTATAGACTGGAACGTGGAGGAACTGAAGTGTAGATGACAGGACAGAGTTGGAATACAGGAGACAGGAATAAAGGAGGACGGAAGAACTGGAGCAGGATGGAACTGGAACACCGGAGGCAGGACTGGAGTAGGACGGCAGGACTGGAACAGAATGGAACAGGAACACCGGAGGCAGGACTGGAACAGGATGGATCAGGAACACCGGAGGCAGGACTGGAGTAAACAGGAACACTGGAGCAGGACTGAGAATAACTGTTAGCAAACATGGAAGACAGGCTGAGAGGCTGCTGCAGGAAACACTGAGGACGGCACCAAGAGACTGTAGAGAGCACAGGAGGAAGCAGGGCCCAGTGTGCAAGGTAACACAATGATCAGGCGTCCCCCTCAGGGGGAAGCGGCCTGATATAGCCCCGTCTGGTCTGCCATTGGTCAGACGGTGCTTCCGGGTCAGTGCACAGCCAGAGCACAAGAAGCAGCAGGGAGGCGCGGCTGCGGCCTATGGCGCATTGCATGCAGGGATGGCATCGGCCGCGAGCCCGTCAGAGGTGACCGCTGTGGCCGTCGGGTGGAGAGAGGCTGCGGCGTGGGAGCGGAGGTCGGCTGCGGCGTGGGAGCGGAGGCCGGGTGAGTATGACGGAGCGGTGTAACACTGTGATCCCAAAATATCTAGAAGGTGTCCGGAACCTGAGGACTTCCCCTGTGGTCTAGGGAACAAAACTCTTTCACACTCCTGTTCTGACTATCTGCAAATAGGTTTATGTCCGAGAGACCCCACATACAATCAGGTTTCAGACTGACTGTTTCAACACTCACTCTCCTTGGCTTAACTGGTTTTGGCTCAAAAAATCTGCTCTGCACTTTTATTTTTCTTTTATGTGGAGGGCTGTCGGTAAAAGGAGATGGTCCTCTGGTACCGGAAAAACACGCCGTTATACTTCCATCAAGGACCTGGACCTGATTCCCCCTAATGATTTCGATAAGCCACCACTACTTGATTGTCAGAAAAAGCCGTTACATAGTGGCCCTGAAGCGGGAATAAGAGTTGACCTAGAGCCTAGAGTCTGTACTACTACTAATAGCTCTTTCACGTTCGATGCAACTAGTATCTGGTCTCCTATCTAAACCCCTTGGACTATGATATCCTTTTTTCCCAAGTTACTCCCCTAACTAGCTTCTATATTTTTAGCCACCAACCGAGGGAATGTGTGGTCTCTGGAGACAGTGTAATTTGCCCTTCCAGATACCCTTGCATGGAATCTTGTTCCTTAGGATGTCCCATTGTAGTTCCCTGGTGTGAAACTGGGCCCACATTGATGTGAGGGAAACGTACCACCCTTTTATTCTGTCCTTGAAGGGCGTGAGTGAGAGAAAAACAGGGATTCTACCACAACTGCACTAAGCAGCCCAGTAAGTGATACATCTCTGAAATCAGGGTCTCTGCCACACCAGCATGCTGCTCTCAAATTCCATAGCAAAAACCTGATGACAGATTCCCTTTAATAATATTGCTTTAATATATAGCTTTATTTCTAAATGTGTCAGTGCATAGATGTCCTTTGTCTCATTTTGGGCCACAGATTAATGTTCAATTATATTAACTATGTCAATAGTTGTTGTGACTGATCAGCATCTTGGCTCCTTATGCTTACTATATGCCTACTGTTATCACTGGTGTCAATGATGCTTTACGTCTATGTGTTAAACATCAAACTTGGTTTTCTATATAATTTCTCATTTTTATTTGTTTTCATACTCATAATAATTGACCATTAAAACTACACATGCACAATCTTGTTGTATTCATGATACACACCCATTTGTAGAAAATATGAAAAAACAAGACTTTGGTCTATACCTGGGAATTAATAGTGTCTGTCTTATTATTTTCTCTGTGTATTGGCTTTGTCTGCAGTAAATATGGCAGGAAGCATTTCTGATTCACTTCTCAGCATCTTCACTGAAAATGGTAAAAAAAAACAAAACAAAGTTGAGTAATCACTTATTAAAAAACAAACAGACTTCATTATTAAAAGGGATGTATTGACTATATTTTTTACTATTTAAATGCAGATACTGCACATGCTATACATATATTTATTTTGTAATTGTCTAATGGTAGATTTTACTAATTCCACATAATTATGATAATGTTGATCATGCCTCCGCTGCCATGATCAGGTTTACAGCAGCGACACAGACAATAAGAATTAATAGGCTGGAGAAGTCTGATTTCTATAGGAGAATTTTCTATCCATGCAGGACCTGTACTATGGTCATTGTCCAGGGAGGAGAGCTGTGACCATCACCTGCCACCTTTCATTGTAATATTGCCTGTAATGAGATTAAAGTGGTTGTTATACAGCAATAAAGGCGTCCTCAGGGGAGTGTGTATGCTGGCGGAGAAAGAGGAATAAGACATAACTACAAAAAACTTGTGTTAGATAGTCATCCAAACACAAGAACCACAATAGGTCCTGTGAGGAAGAAACATATCGGTTATCTTTTTAGGGACACGGTGCAGTATTAGGGTGTGTGCACATGTTGCGGATTCTGCTGCAGATCCGCAGCGGATTTGGCCCTGCGAATCCGCAGCAGTTTCTGCTGCGTTGTATAGTACCTTTATTTTCTATGGAAAATGAAAACCGCAGTGCACATGCTGCGGATTTTTACGCGTGGATTTGCTGCGGTTTTAAATCCGCAGCATGTCACTTCTTTGTGCGGATTCTGCAGCGGTTTGACACCTGCTCCATTGTAGAGGTGTGAAAGCGCAGATAAAACGCAGGTCTTTTGACCTGCGGATTTACCTGCGGATTTTGCGAAATCTGCGTGGAAAAATCCGCTGCAGAATCCGCAACGTATGCACATACCCTTACACTTGGGTATTGCCCTTGTGAGGGCAGGGGGCATGATAGGGAGAACTATGGTTATTCAGACATTTGTGCTGATGCGACCCCTCAAGTGACTCCATGAGTTACAACAACCTGTCTTCTGGATTGGGTGAGATAGCAACAATTTACTATTTACACAGGTATTGAAATTTCACTTTATAGCATCTAGGTTCTGGTTTGGTACACCTATTTATGTCCTTTGTCCTGTAAACCGGTGGTCTGCATAGGTTCTTGGCTATTATTGTGGGTATACCCCTATTTGTAAACGTTACTATTAAATTACATACGGTATATATTTTTTTACACTATTGTTTTTATTGAAAGTTTTACAAAACAAACAACCCATTCTAGGGGGATAGTCTATTACCAGTGCACAGATAGGAACGGTAATGCAATCAGTCATAGAACTCAAACATTAATAACTAACAAAAATCCAACTAACAAGGAATCATCATAAGGCTATGTGCACACGCTGCGGATTAGTCTGCGAATCCGCAGCAAAAACCACAGCGTGTGCACATAGCCTAAGGCAACACAGAAAAAGCCATCTTTTAGAGCCAACATGAGGGAATATATCCCTTTACTATATTCAGTTTACATTCTTTCCCACCAGTTATTAATATGGAGTTGACCTAAATTATTTTTTTAGATCATGTAAGATATATCCTATTATAGAAACAAATGGTTCTACGGTGTTTCTTAAATTTTCCTTTGGAGAACAACATTTCACAAACTTACCATTTCAAAAGAAATTTGCCTGCTCATGTCTCTTTATGGCATTGCTTTTTTTTTTTTTTTCCAAAATCATTTTTATTAAATTTTCAAGTTTTTCATACAGTTGAACATTTCTGTAAACTTACATATTATCTCACAGATAAAGGCAGTATGTGATCAAATCCCCATAATAACAAACCCCCCAACATAATGAAGAAATTAAAATCATGTTTGCGCGCAGCCCAGGTCCCCCCTCCTCATTTCAGGCATGTGTTCATTCACATAGTTTCAGACCTTCAGATTCCCCAACGTTTCCCCTATGCTCTCGAGTAAATACCAGTTCGAGCGTATAAATGGGTTCATTACCTATATCCTTTCGTCTTTTGTCATTTTGTTCTCAATAAACCTCCTCCATTTTCCCATGAATTTAGCTGTTTCCCTGTCTTTGTTTCTCATCGCCTCTCTTTTATCAATGTCCAATGCTTTTTTAAGGCCCAGTATCATATCTTTTCCGCCTGGGAGTGTCTGCGTTAGCCAGTTCCTCAGGATTAATCGTTTGGCCAGTAATGCTATAACATGAAATAATTTAGGAACACTCTCTTCCCTCCCTCTATTTCCCGTATGGTGCTGTATCCAACATATGGGTTCAAGTTTCACCTTAACCCCACAAATTTCCTCGGTGAGCTTCTGTACCATCGCCCAAAAATTCTGTGTATATTGACAGTGCCACATCCCATGGATCATGTCAGTTCTCTCTTTCTGACATTTAGGGCATTTCTCTCTTCTTTTTGGGCAATTTGCTGAAGGAGGAATGTTAAAACCAAGCACTAGGCCGTGCATAATTCGAAAGTGGCTGTCTCTCCATTTTTCGGAGATGATGTGTTTCCTTACTCTTTCCCAGCCCTCCAAGACACATTCCATCACGTCCTCTGAGTGTAATTCTCGAGTCCAACAGCTAAACATTTTGTCTGACCCTGATGGTAACAGGATTTCCCTTGCATAACTATATATTTTTGAGATATTCACATCTTGTATGTCCCATTTGGTCATTGTGTCAAATTCGTTAGTCCCTATTTCTTTGGTCACCTCCCGAAGTTTTCCCATAATGTGAAATTTCACTTGGTTATATTGGAGGATTTGAGACTCTTTGAGACTAAATTTCTCTATTACCTCTGCCCCCTTCAACCACCTGCCTTCCGCCTCATGTAACAGGTCACCCACGTTTCTCACCCCCTTCCTCTTCCACTCCTCAAACAAAGCATTCTCACGTCCTAACTTGAAATCTGTGTGTGCCCATATGTTCAGGTGTTTGGAAATTGACCAAGACAATTTGAATTTCTTCCTCAACGCCTTCCAGATCATGAGAGTGTCTCTAAAAATCAGTGAGTGTTTAACTTCGCTCGGCACCCCACTCAAGGAAGCGTGCAGTAGCGAAACTTTATCCCACGGTTTGCACAGTTGGGATTCCAGAGCGTTATCTGAATACCTCAATGTGCCCTTTATCCAATCAATTATATGGCGTGTCAGACAAGCCAAATTATAACCACGCACATGGGGTAGACCTACCCCCCCCTCTATCTTTATGACCCATCAATATTCTGGCGTGTAGTCTCGGCTTTTTGCCCCCCCAAATAAACTTTGAGAAAGCCCTGTTAATTCTGTTACAATCTACATGTTTGATCAGAAGGGGTATGGTTTGCATGGGATATAACAGTCTGGCAAAACTCACCATTTTCAAGAGATGGCATCTCTCCAAGAACGACAGCGGTAGCCCTTTCCACCTCTCCAATTCTTTTTCAATTTTGTCTATGAGGGGTCTATAATTCAGCGCATATATCTGACCTGGGGATCTCCCAATTTGTATGCCCAAATACTTTAGTGAGGATTTTATTATCGGGATCCCTACGAAGTTATCTCTTCCCTGACTTTCTTTCTCTTCCCTTAACATCAATATTTCACATTTTGCCCTGTTTAATTTAAATCCAGAGAAAGCCCCAAATTTTTCGATTTCCCCTAATAGGCGTGGCAAATATTTTTTTGGGTTATTCATGTATAGGATAATATCGTCAGTGAAAAGCGCAGACTTAACTATCATTGATCCTACTCTAATCCCCTCATGTGAATCTTGCGAGTTAAGGAACCTAGAGAGGGGTTCTATCGCTAGGTTGAATAACAATGGCGATAAAGGGCATCTCTGACGGGTTCCTTTATACAGTTTGAAAGCGTCAGACAAAAATCCCGGTGTATATACTTTGGCTTTGGGGTTTTTGTACAAGATCGTTAAATAGTCTCTGAATGGACCCACCATTCCCATTTTGTCCAGTACCATACCCAGCCACGGCCACCTCACATTGTCAAATGCTTTTTTTGCATCCAAAGTGACCATGGCTGGGCCGGCACGTGGATCTAATTTCCTAGCTCTAATTGCGTCTAGGATCAGAGTTTTTCTCACGTTCGTGACTGCCGATCGACCTTTGATAAAACCCGTCTGGTGATTTGTGATTATTTTTGGTAACAGCATCGCTAAGCGATCAGCAAGTATCTTAGATAATATCTTGATATCCTGATTAATCAGTGATATTGGCCGGTATCCCGAGGGTGAATCTTTATCATTAGAACCCCTTTTGGGAGCAGTTTGATATAAGCCGTGCTTTTTTCTACCTCCATAAAGTGCTTCAATTGAGCTTAGGGTGTGTGCACACGCTGCGGATTCTGCTGCGGTTCCGCAGCGGATTTGGCCGCTGCGGGTCCGCAGCAGTTTTTGCTGCGGTGTACAGTACCATTATTCCCTATGGGAATAAAAAACCGCAGCAAAAACTGCTGCGGACCCGCAGCGGCCAAATCCGCTGCGGGTCCGCAGCAGTTTTTGCTGTGGTGTACAGTACCATTATTCCCTATGGGAATAAAAACCCGCAGTGCAGACGGTGCGGATTTTTCCGCGTGGTTTTCCTGCGGTTTTGAAACCGCAGAAAGAATTGACTATTGACTATAGGGGCTTGAATGAAATTAGCATCAAGAACAGATACCCTCTTCCACTCATTCCGGAGCTGTTTGACCGTCTCAGAGGGGCTCGGGTCTTCTCCAAGCTGGACCTCAGAGGAGCCTATAATCTGGTCCGTATCCGTGCAGGTGACGAGTGGAAGACCGCTTTCAACACTCGAGACGGCCATTACGAGTACCTGGTCATGCCCTTTGGTCTTTGCAATGCTCCTGCGGTGTTTCAAGAGTTCGTCAATGAGATCTTCCGGGATCTCTTGTACTCCTGTGTGGTCGTGTACTTAGACGACATCCTCGTCTTCTCGCCGGACCTCTCGTCTTACAGAAAGAGTGTCTGCCTGGTGCTACAGCATCTTCAGGAGAACCACCTGTATGCGAAGATCGAGAAATGTCTCTTCGAACAGACCTCTCTGCCGTTTCTGGGATACATTATCTCCGACGCTGGTCTAAGGGTGGACCCCGAGAAGTTGTCTGCCATTCTCAAATGGCCTCGCCCCGTTGGAGTAAAGGCAATACAGCGATTTCTCGGATTCTCCAATTATTACCGGCAATTTGTCTCCCACTTCTCCGCGATCACAAGACCTATTTCTGCTCTCACCTGTAAAGGGACTACCCCCAAAGATTGGACTCCTGAGGCGGAAGAGGCCTTTCCAACCCTAAAGCGGGCGTTCTCCACGGCTCCGGTCCTGTATCGCCCTGAGAGCAATCGACCTTTTGTACTCGAGGTGGACGCTTCCTCGACAGGTGCCGGGGCAGTACTGTCCCAGAGAACCGCCTCCGGTCGCCTGCACCCTTGTGGCTTCTTCTTGAAGGCCTTTTCTCCATCCGAGTGTAACTACTTGATCGGTGACTGGGAACTCCTGGCCATCAAGTTGGCCTTGGAGGAATGGTGTCACCTCCAGGAGGGAGCTGTCCATCAATTTGTCATCTTCTCGGACCACAAAAATCTGGCCTATCTCCAGTCTGTCCAGACACTCAACCGTCGTCAGGCCAGATGGTCCTTATTTTTCGCCCGATTTGACTTCGAGCTTCGTTTCCATCCTGGCAACAAGAATACCAAAGCCGACGCCCTGTCCAGGCTCTTCCAGCCACACGAAACCACGGAGGAACCTTCGCATATCATTGATCCCTCTAGGATCATCACAGTGGCTCCAGTGAACTGGCTTACTCCTCCTCCAGGCAAGACACTTGTGCCTGAGAACCTCAAGCGAAAGGTCCTTCTATGGGGGCACTCCTCCAAACTGGCCGGCCATGCTGGAACTAAGAAGACCCTTGACCTTATCACGCGTCACTACTGGTGGCCCATGCTTCGCCAAGATGTACTCGACTTTGTGGCTTCTTGTCCATCCTGTGCTAAAAACAAAGTGCCACGAAGACCTCCATCCGGCTTACAACGGGTACAACCCGACCCGTCAAGACCTTTTATCGTGGAGGTTGACGCCTCGGAAGTAGGGGTGGGGCAGTTTTGTCTCAGGGCCCTCCTACCCTTACTAATCTGAGGCCTTGCGCCTTCTTCTCTAAAAAATTTTCCTCTGCCGAGAGAAATTACAATGTCGGCAATGGAGAGTTGTTGGCGGTAAAGTTAGCTTTTGAAGAATGGAGGCATTTCCTGGAGGGGGTTATTCATCCCATTACAGTCATCACTGATCACAAAAATTTGGCCTATATCGAGTCCGCCAAGAGATTGACCCCCAGACAGGCTCGGTGGGTGCTTTTTTTTTCTCGATTTCAGTTTACCATCACATTCCGCCCAGGATCTAAAAACACCAAGGCTGATGCCTTATCCCGAAGCTTTGATTCGGTGTCTCCTCCAGAACCTCACTCCTCCATTCTTCAGCCAGGAGTAGTGGTGGCCGAAATCTCATCTGAGTTACAGAGAGAGATTTTGGAGGACCAGGCTCGGGCTCCGGGTGGTAAACCCCCGGGTAAATTGTTTGTACCGGAACGTTTCCATCTCGGACTTATGCAGGAATTTCACGATTCTATGTTGTGTGCTCACCCTGGGATTGCAGCTATCCGGGGGGCAATTACGAGGGGTTTCTGGTGGCCCTCTATGGTAACAGATATTAAAAAGTTTGTGACTGCATGTGGGGTGTGCGCTCGTACTAAAAAGTTCTCAGGTCCGGCCGGCCGGGGAGCTGGTGCCTTTGTCAATTTCAGATAGACCATGGACACATTTGTCCATGGATTTTATCACAAATCTTCCTCCTTCCAGAGGCAACTCGGTGATATGGGTGGTGGTGGATAGGTTTTCAAAACAAGCCCACTTTGTACCTCTCCCCGCCTTACCATCTGCTGAAACCCTGGCCCGCTTATTTATGCAGCATATATTTCGGTTTCATGGAGTGCCTATGAATGTGGTGTTTGACAGAGGGGTTTAGTTTGTAGCCAGGTTCTGGAGGGCTTTTTGCAAAAAGCTGGTGATTTTGTTGTCCTTCTCCTCTGCCTACCACCCAGAGTCTAATGGACAGACGGAGCGCATGAACCAATCGTTGGAGCAGTTTCTGAGATGCTTGGCCTCTTCCAGGCAGGAGGACTGGTGTGAGGTATTGCCCATGGCAGAGTTTGCATTCAACGGTCGTGTGAGACAATCTACTGGGAAGTCTCCCTTTCAGATCAACTATGGGTTTAACCCACATTTTGGAGAGTTTTCCCGCATGGATTCAGGTTGTCCTGGAGCTGAGAGTGCGACACAACGTCTTAGAATTCTTTGGAGGGAAGTTCAGAGGAATATTTTCAAGGCCCAGGAAAACTATAAGCGGTTTGCTGACAGGAAGAGGGGGTCAGGTCCAGCAATTGCAGTAGGGGAGAAGGTGTGGCTATCCACCCGCAATATCAAGCTTAAGATACCATCTATAAAGCTGGGCCCCAAGTTTATTGGCCCATACAAAGTTGTGGAGGTTGTTAACCCAGTAGCCTACCGACTGCAGCTGCCCACCTCCTTTAAAATTTCTGATGTCTTCCACAGGTCCCTGTTAAAGCCTGTGGGGACAGTGAGAGAGGATCCCTCATCAAATGCTCCGCCAGTGCTGGTAGAAGGGCAGCTGGAGTATGATGTAGGGCGCATTGTTGACTCCAGGTGGGTGCGCCGGAGACTCCAGTATCTGATACACTGGAAGGGGTACTCTCTGGAGGATCGGTCATGGGTTCTGGCCAGGTCGGTGCATACCGATCGTCTAGTGTGGGCTTTCCACGCCAGATACCCAGAAAAGCCTGGGGGTCCAGTGGCCCCCCGCTAAGAGGGGGGTACTGTCATGGTTTGAACAGGGTTCTTGCCCTGCACTCACAGGGTTAAGTGTTCGTGGCCTCTTTCTGGATCTGGGAGGAGTATTTATACTCACTCTTTACCTGGGTTCTCTGTCAGCTATACTGTTATTCTGGCTGTGTGTCTGACACCCCTGGTGTGCTTGTATATTGCATTGCTTGTTTGCTTCCCGTGTATGACCCGGTCCGTCCCCTCACTCTGTACTCCGTCTCTCGTTTTGGTACTATTGTCTTTTCCGGTTCTGACCTCCTGGCTTGGCTATCGTTACTCCGTTACAGTTTGTCCCTATTGTACTGTCTATTGCCTGTTCTGGTTTTCTGATCTATTGCTACGCCCCGACTATCCATTCTGTCTAACCCTTTGGTACTGTCGTACGATCTCGTGCTTTGACCTCGGCTTGATCTAGTTTCTGTCTCTGTCTATGCCCCTTGGTAACATTGTCCAGTAGTTACCTTTCTAGGAGTTTCCCTGCAGCTCCTAGCTCTGTGGAGCTTAGGCCACGCCCCCAGCAGTCACGTGCTTCAGGTCCTGTGAGCCTGGAGCATGCATCATCACCACTGCTGTCCCGCTCTGCAGGTATCTTTGTGCACAGTTTTTGTACTCAGGACACGCGCACTGGCTCAGTGAGCAATTGCAGTGCGGTGTTCCTGACACCTGTATAGGGGGTGGTTCCTCACAAGGTCAGCTCGCACTCGGTGGGTGGGTGCCACGACCCAGAGGGTCCACTCTAAAGAAAAAGTCGACTCAGCTGAAGCTGACTCGTCACAACAAGGCTACACGACACTGAGTAGGGAGGGAAACAGACAAGGACACGAACAGGTACAAGAAACAGACTTAGTACAGACTAGGACGGACATGGGAACAAAATCAAGACACGGGATTTAGGACTGAGTATGCAGCCCTCAGGGAGGCAGAACACAAGACACAATGAGCACAGAAACGGGTCTGGGAATGCAGCCTCCAGAGAGGCAGAAAACAGGACAGGACCTGGCATCTCAGCAGCAAGGTACAGACTGACAGAGTCTTTTGCTCAGGCATCTGCCTATGGGTGGAGATGCCTTAAGTACCCGATGCCTCTTGGCAATAGGTTGGGGCCAAATTAGAGGCGTGCACACTATCTCCATAAAACTCAGGAAGTGCCAACGCCGCCCCCCCTAAGCATACAGCTAGGAAGTATGCAGCAAGCAAGGATATTAGGCCCACAACATGGAGAGCAGGCAGAGGACATAACTCACAGCATGGCCAGGAGTGGTGAGGGAGATGGGAAGCCATGCAGTGATGCCGGCAGGGATGTTACAACAAGTCAGACAAGCGACAGCTTCTCCCTGACTGCCACCGTAGAGTGACAGGCCTCTCCCTATACAGGCATGTAGGCAGAGTCCTGTCACTATAGGGCAAAGGGCAGGGAGACGCTGATGGTGACCTGCCTGTGTGACTAATCTGATGCATGACTGGCCGGCTACTAAAAACACTGCAGTGTTTAAGAGTCAGACATAACTGGCTGAGAACATATGGCCAATGTCTGATCCATGCTGCCCGAGAATTGGGCAGTATGTATCAGCTGTCAGGTTCATTTTAAAAAGAACCTGTCACTTACTCAAAATAGTTAAACACCTTGTAAATTCCTGAGCCCTCCGATTTTGCCATTCTCTTCTGTTTTGAGCTGTGTCACTCAACATTTGTTTCATCTGGCATATGTAACATATTTGCTTGTAGTATAACTGGTTGCAACTTAAAAATTTTCTCTTTGGAGATGCGTCCTTTCATCCTTCCTGCCAATCACAGTTTGTCAGCTGCTCAAGCAGTCTATCAGACTCAGACGCTGCCTAGCTGTGATTGGCAACATCTGGGAAAGAGAGTTAAATGCACATACTCCCTCCAGACTGATAAGAAAGATGGACTGGAAGCAGAGATTTCACATATTGAGCTCCAAAAGCAACAAATGTGAATATCATTGTGTAATGCTGGTTGGCGTGTATGTGACGTCCCTGAGGCTCAGTCACCACAGAGGTACCGCACCTTCTCCTAAGGTGTGGTGCCCCACCATCCAGGTATGGTGGGAACTTCTTGTTAGGCGTCGGATTCCTGACTCTGCACAGCAGGAATCCAGAGCCAGACATCCAGCAGTCTCCCATTCTCCTCCAACCGCTCCGGGTGTTGCTCAGCAATCACGGCGAGCCAGGCATACTGCTCAGACTCGCTCTGACAGCCTGGATGTTGCTTCCACCTCTGGTGCAGCAATGGTAGCGCAACCTGCTCTGCAGGGAACCGCTCCAAAGGCTAAGTCCTCATACCGTGCTACTGGGCATGCCCGCAAAGTGACCTCTCACTGGAGAGCAGGGGTCACATGTTCAGGTCCTGTGTCGGATCTGATTGGTCCTTTGCAGGGTACTGGAAGGTCCCGGAAGCGCATGGCTATAAAAAGCCCGCATGGCGGCTCGGCCATGCGCTAGTGTAGCATATTATGCTGTGTATGTATGGTGATGGATGCATGGACTGGTGACTGACTTATTATGAAACCCCTTCCCTTGGATACTACAAATGGTGACTGTGTGTTGGGTTAGTCAGCTCCAGATTGTGGCAAGCGACACGCCACTGTGCTTTCCACGCCTACACTAGCGTCCGTCGGTGCCTGGTTCTCGGCGCCGACGCTTGCGGCTATAGTTGCCGCAGCGCTGCATTAACAGCAGCTATTGGTGTTCGCAGCTGCGACGCCACACGCCGGCTCCTGTGAGGTTAACAGGGCCAGCGTCTTTACATTTATTTCTGCCAAGTGACTCTGTGTCTGCACAGAGCCGCTCCTAGCGTTCGGGTGACGTTAACCCGTGCGCACTACTTCACCTTCTGGTGCATCTGCCATTACTCAGCAGCGGTCTTACCGTCTACTGCACGGTGGACCCCGGGCGGCGAACACATCTCCTATTATTTTATATCTGGTGCGTTCCGCCGACCATAACACTTCTGACCACGCTCCAACACTCACACCCCACACAACAGGGTAGTTCAGCAAAGCCACATTGCGGCTCTTGCTTAGAGTGTAGCAGAGCACCTTTGGTGGCTCCCTGCTTGGAACGTGAAACATGCTGGGAGGTGGGTGGAGTTAGAATACATAAAAGAGTGGGAAGATTTAGGATTGAGGTCAGTAGTCAGTCAGTCGGAGAGACTGAGTGAGGAAGTCACTCAGAGAGGAGTGAGGAAAGAATATCCCTGAGAGAGTATTGGAGGAAGGAGTGCTGCAGCAGGCCTGAGTGACCCGGGTCTGCTTGCACGGGAAAGGAAAGAAGGAGAAAGACACTGAACTGAAGCCTGAGCTTCCATAGGAAAGAAAGACAAGTACGGAACGTAGGAGAATAAGAGAACACAGAGGACGTGGGTTAGGAGAGAACCCTGCTTAGAAGTTCTAAGCGCAAGGCCGGGGCCCGGTCCCTGAGGTTGTATGGACACTAATGGTTCTGCAGCAGACACCGGTGGAGTAGTGGGCTGTAAATGCACTACTCCCATCTAAGACTTGGGGGCGCAACAGTAACACGGAGAGAGAGCCGGGACTCAGGAGTAAGGAGTCCCCGAAGCAGGCTACAGCTGTCTGCCGTACAAGTAGAGTTCTTGGGAACATCAGTTAGGAGGAACTCCAGTGTAACTCAGTACTAGGAGATCTTCACACTAAAAGGCGTTATAAAAGGAGAAGAGAGAAGGAAGATCCGGCACTGGAGACTTAATAAAATCCACGATAAGTTTTATTCACATAATTTCATGATAAAACCATAAAGGGGAAAACAGACCCCCCACGCCTGACGCGTTTCGAACCTTACACCAGGTTCTTCCTCAGAGACATGAAACAAAACAGTTCACAAAATGATTATAAACATTCCTAATCAGCAGAGGGACTCCACATATGTGTATAATCAAAGAGGCAGACAACTAAGCCCTCAAATCACTGGTGGAGTCACTCCCTTGCAAGAAGAAAGAAACAAAAAAAAAAAAAAAAAAAAAGGAAAAGACCAATACAACAATGGACGAGACATAGAATAAATAAAAACATGTGCAATACACACGTATAAATGCATAAATACATAGCAACTATCAAATGACAAACAAAAAAAAAAAAAAAAAACCCAAAAAAAACAGCAAAAATCTCAGCACTCAATAGAAATACATAAGATCATTTCTATAATTTAGACCTTGCGGATATCGTGCATCAAGCGCAAGTATCAAGAAGGCTTCCCGACAGTGTAGTAAATGTTCCCAGTCACCCCCTCTGGGGGGTTTCAATACCCGTTCTATTCCCTTAACTTTAAGACTGCATAAGTTACCCTTGTGTATTTCAAGGAAATGTTTGGACAAGCCAGACACATTCCTACGACTGGACATAGACTCTGGATTAGAAGCGGTGATGTGCTCACTTAGTCTCCTCTTCAGGCTGCGTGTGGTACAGCCAATGTAATATAAACTGCACAATGTGCACTCTGCCATATACACTAAGTGTGTGGTGTTACAGTTCATGTAGGTTTTAATTTTGTAGGTTTGTTGTGTACTAAAATTAACAAATCTATCTGTAATATCCATATAGTGGCACAAACCACACAATTTTTCACCACACTTATAATTGCCCAAGTAATTTAACCACGTAGGTTTAGTGCAATCAGACAAATACAATGAGGGGGACAAAAAATGACTCAAATTTTTAGCTCTCTTTGGAACACACCTATGTCCACCAGCCAATATCTGCGATAAGACTGGATCTTGATGCAGTAAGGGAAGATGTTTATTTATGATTTTAATAACACCCTTGTAATCTGAACTGAAAGCGGTAGAAAAAGTGGGAATATTTTTATTTTGATTAGTGTGTACCATGTCATTCTGCAATAAACTACTCCTAGTTTTGTTATCCACTTTCTTAATAGCCCTGTTTAACATCCAGTTCTTATAACCCCTTTTTGATAGCCTGGTGCAAATTTTTCGACGCTCGGACTCATAAAGAGCGTCATTAGAGCATGATCTTTTGGCACGGATTAATTCACCCAACGGTAAATTTCGTATCACATGTGGCGGGTGACAACTATCCGCATGCAATATGGCATTACCACTGGTATCTTTTCTATATAGGGAAGTATTTATATTCCCCGTTTTGACATCTCCCATAATTTTAACATCCAGATATGTGGCACAAATGCCATGTATTTCGTGGGTGAATTTAATATTCAAAGAATTAGTCTCAATATACTCAAAAAACTTAAGCATGCCAGGAGAGGGAGATACATCACAACGATCAAACCACAATAGGATCACGTCATCAATGTATCTCCCCCACCA
Organism: Dendrobates tinctorius; assembly: GCF_039654945.1. Lineage (NCBI taxonomy): Eukaryota > Metazoa > Chordata > Amphibia > Anura > Dendrobatidae > Dendrobates > Dendrobates tinctorius. The sequence goes on along the minus strand of NW_027361975.1, from coordinate 1,150,560 downwards.
CAATACATTGTCTAAATAGGGATTATCCATAGTATATATATATATTTGTTCTCCCAAAAGGACATATATAAGTTGGCCAGAGTAGGAGAGAATTTTGACCCCATCGGGCAGCCACACACCTGAAGATAGTACTTAGTGTCAAATTTGAAAAAATTGGTGTTCAAAAGATGTTGTAACGCCATAATGATAAATTTTTTAAGATCAGAACTGAAATTACTTTCTTCAGTCAAAATGGTGGAAACAGCAGATAATGCCAAATCATGAGGTATACATGAATATAGAGCAACAACATCACATGTTATCCATGTGTGGCGAGGCCCCCATGCAACCTCCTGAAGTGCCTGCAGAAGCTGTTTGGTGTCTCTAATGTGACCTGGTGTTTTCAACACCAAAGGTTGTAATTTTCTGTCTATCCACTCGGAGAGTTTTTCATTAACCCCTCCAATATCGGCCACTATGGGCCTGAAAGGTGGAGGAAACACGCCTTTATGAATTTTGGGTAAGGCGTGAAATACAGGACACACTGGTTTATCCACATATAAAAAATCAGCCATGCGCTTGTTCAATACTCCCAAAGCAAGACCCTCCTGCAAAATCACAGATAAACCCTGCTGAATACAGCTTGTAGGATCATTGTTGAGAGGATGATATGTATTAATATCAGATAACATGGATAAAATTTCATTGCGATATAGTAGTGAGTCTAGAATCACCACTGACCCCCTTTGTCTGATTGGCGGACTACTATATGTTGGTTCTTACTTAGTAAATGAAGCGCATGCTGCTCAATTGCAGATAAATTCATACAAGACTGCACATCTGAATCCAACAGAGATTTAACATCACGTTCTATTGCCCTCTGGAAAGTATCCATAATGGGCACTCTAGATATCAGGGGATAAAAAGTGGGGTTAGATATCTGTACATTTGTGTCACATTGTACTGCTGTATGTTGATTTGTGTTCTCCAAACTAGACAACATGTCAAACAAAATTTGATCTCTAACAGGAGCAGCAAGTGGCAACAAATCAACATTGTTTGAACTCAAGGATGATATATCAGAAAATTGATTACCAATACCAGAATCAGGAGTAAAGAAATGTCTCTTAACTGTTAATAATCGCACGAATCGGAACGTAGGAGAATAAGAGAACACAGAGGACGTGGGTTAGGAGAGAACCCTGCTTAGAAGTTCTAAGCGCAAGGCCGGGGCCCGGTCCCTGAGGTTGTATGGACACTAATACCGGAGAGAGAGCCGGGACTCAGGAGTAAGGAGTCCCCGAAGCAGGCTACAGCTGTCTGCCGTACAAGTAGAGTTCTTGGGAACATCAGTTAGGAGGACGTTCAGAAAGGCACATGTTGGCGGAGCGTTGGAAGGGAGCTTTCCATCTTGCCTGGAGGTTGGCTGAGTCCCTGACCCGGAGGACATGGCACGGAGGCCGGTACCTGTGTGTGTACTACAGACTGTGAGTAAAGCTTTGGATCTACAAGCCCTGGTGTCCTCCATTGATTCTTGCGCCAACACACTCAGCACCGCTACATCTGGGTACCAGCTTCTACACCGCCTGCGCCTCTCATCTTCCCTTACATCTGCACTGCCCTGGGGCTACAGCTCTACCTGTGGGGAGCTTCACCATCTTAGCTGCAACCCATCACCAGCCCCAGAGGATCTGCAAGCAGCGTCGGCCTAACATCTCACTTGCCGAACACCACAGGTGGCGTCACAAACTATTCCACCATACACAATTTCCCCATTACTTGGGCGCCCAGGGCCACGGTCCGGGTCACTGTTGCTGTGACACATCCCACTGATACCGGCCCGGTACCGAGTACCCCACAGCCCTGGGAGGGCGACCCAAATTGGCGTCACGAACAGGATGACGAGACCCGATGCCATCGGGTTCTGTGCGCCTAAAACTTTTTTGTGCAGAAGACCCAATTTAATAGACTGTGAAATGAACATTAAAAATGGCCGCTGGCGCGGAGAAGAAGGGCGTGACGATATTGGAGGTCCTAGGAAAAGACCGCGAACAGTCTTGGGCCTCCCCTGCCTGAATTACTATGTGATAGCAGCATGGCCCACCCCCCGAGGGGTTCGTATACTGGCTTGGTATGGAGCCGCTGGAAGAAGACGCTGCCCCAAGAAGGAGGGGCAGAAGCCAGTGGCGGGAAAGGGGCCGAGGCAGGAAGAAGAACGCCAGAACGCCATTTTGGAAGAAGACGGGAGGAGGCCTGCGGAGCGCAGGGAGGTTAAGCTGAGTCCCCCTGGTGCCATGGCTGAAGGCTCCAACCCAGTATCGGAGATGAACCGCTGGCAGCTAGAGGAGGAGATTGCCCGGCTGACCCAATGTTTGCAACTGAGGCAGGAGGCCTTGTGGAGGCTGAACTGGCAGCACTCCCAGGAGGGACCTACACCTGTGGTAACCGCCACTGCTGCATCGGAGCTTCCCCAGGCAGATTCCACGGAGCCTGCCGTCGCCATCACACCGCCGGCAGCATCCGGAGCCCCCTCGCTGCCGCCACCGGTAGAATTGTATGAGGTCCCGGGAGCTGAAGCAGAGGAAGAGAAGCCCCCGTCCGGACCTGACGCGGCTGCGCAGGTCCCTACAGAGACCCCCGTGGACCCGGAGCCGCCGTTAGCTCCACCGCCATCCCCGTTGACGCACCGAGCGGCGTCCACTGCCACCATACCTGCACCGGAGCAGAACCCGCACCGCCAGGAGGCACCAGGTATATACCCCGGCCCTCCTAATGGGTTACCCCCGAATTCACGTTGTCCGAGGCTGGCTTGTGGGAACTCGAAATGGGTGAGTTGGAAGAGTCGGCTGGGGTTGTGAAGATCTAGAGTTGTGGGTGTTACTAATCACCTAGGCAGGTTAACGATGCAACAAGTTTTATTTGTATCCATACAAGCATTTCAGTAAGTCCAGGTAGATGACCCCAATGTAATGCCCCCAGTCCACGGGATCAGCAACAAGTCACTAAAAATAGTCCATGGGATAATTCCTAGGGGAATATAGATCTCACGACCGAAGCCCGAGAAAACTTAGTTCCAAGTTCGATAGTCCATTCATGGGTTCCAGGAGCGGCCTTAACTCTGCTCCTTTCGCTTCAGATCCCCAGACACAACTGCACTCCCCCATCAAGTCTCTCAACTCTACTCCCAACCCCCTAACCAATGTACATTGAATTCACAGCCAGTGCAGTCTCCGGCCAGTCTGGAGTGGTGTGAACCCAAGTGGCTCCCCTGCCGAGAGAAAGAAAGGCACATATTCCCCCACCAGATAAGGTCATTGCATGTACATACAACATAAATTGAGGGAACTAGTCATCTGTGATGGGAAAGTATTTCAGTTCCTCACATTCCTCCCCCACTTTTCCAGCACGGCAAGTATTGGGCTCCAATTCATGAAATTGACTATCCTTCTTCTGACGACAATTACCAGAGTTCGTGGCTTCCTCAGTCTGTCTCGATAGTCCATCAGCATTGCCGTGGTCTCTCCCACACTGGCGGGAGGTTATTTGGCATGTCAAGGTCTTCTGATGCAGCGGGAATGAGTCCTTGGCTTCGGGTTGCGACACTGGTCCAGTGGCACACCAACCCTGCTCCTAAGTTGTTGCCCAGCAACACATCCACAGGTAGGTGTCGCACTACCCCCACATCCACCATTCCCTTGCTGTGTCCCCAGTCTAAATGTAGTCGGGCTGTCCGAATGTTCAGAGATTCTCCTCCAGCTACGTGGACTTGAATGTGCCTGGCATTCCCTGGCGAAGTGTCCCCTGCGTCCGCAGTTATGGCAGCTTAATCCACCTCGCCCTGATGTGGGCCGTACTTGGGGTTTTGGGGGACCTCCCCCTCTTTTCTCGCCCCCAGCATTCCAGCCCCATTGCAGTACTCTGTTCACAGGTTGGAAATGCGGATGACGTGGACCCAAATGGGCCCGGCATTCCCTGGCGAAGTGTCCCATGCGTCCACAGCTATGGCAGCTTAATCCCCCTCGCCCTGATGCTGGCCGTACTTGGGGTTTTTGGAGACCTCCCCCTCTTTGTAGAGTACGAAATCCTCGCAGTTCCTCCTCTCGCTGGACCATGGGTCTCGATGGCCTCTCGGGAAGCCCCTGTTCCCGACTTGCCGGAGCTGTTCTCCCACACCGCCCTGGATGATTGGCAGACCAATCATCAGCCAATCTTGTAGCCTCCTCCAGACTCCGTGGTTTTCTATCCACCACCCATTCCTTTATGTGACGTGGGAGCTTGGACATAAATTGCTCCCGCATGAATATATCCAAGACATGTTCAGCTTCCCGAGCTCCCAGTCCTTCGATCCACCGAGCACATGCTGTATGTAATGTGTTGGCAAACTCCCGGTGCGTATGTGCATTGGGCTTTTCAGTCCTCCGAAACTTCCTCCGGTAGGTTTCAGGTGTGACGGCATACCTCTCCAGTAATGTGCTGCGAATGGTAGCGTAACACCTCTGATCCCCAGAAGACAAGTTATTAAAAGCTTCTCTGGCTTTCCCGGTCAGGCCAACACTCAAAAGTCTCTGCCAGTCCTCAATGGACACCTCATAAAGCAGGCAGAGGTTCTCAAATAATCGAAGATGGTCATCAATACCCGTGGTGTCTTCATTAAACTGTGGTATGTCCCGGTACCTCAAAGATGCGGGTCCCTCTCTCCCATTATCCACTGTCATCTGCGCAGAGGGTGGTGGGGTTACAGCTACATGGACACCCAGATATTTGCTTATCACAGCCGCCCGTTCTCTTTCTGTGGCCCGCTCTCCTAGCACAGCCAGCACCCGCCCCAACTTGGTCAATCGATCCTCTGCCATCGGAATGATTGCCCGTGGCTGTTGTCCATCCACTGGGCTGTCCTCTTCTACATCTGGACTGATCTCCTCCTGTGGGTGTTCTTGATCCTACTCGTCCAAGCGTTGTATTAGGGCCATCCAGTTGTCCGCCATCGACCACTCCAGCTCTCTCCCAGAGCACAGGGCTCTCAGCTGCTTCTACTTGAGTCTCTTGTAGATGGAGTCTGCCATCTCTTCTGCCAAGTCACCATCAGTAACTTTCTCTGTTACGCTGTTCAGAGATAGGTGATCCCACTGCTGCCACCACTTGTGAAGATCTAGAGTTGTGGGTGTTAGTAATCACTTAGGCAGGTTAACGATGCAACAAGTTTTATTTGTATCCATACAAGCATTTCAGTAAGTCCAGGTAGATGACCCCAATGTAATGCCCCCAGTCCACGGGATCAGCAACAAGTCACTAAAAATAGTCCATGGGATAATTCCTAGGGGAATATAGATCTCACGACCGAAGCCCCAGAAAACTTAGTTCCAAGTTCGATAGTCCATTCATGGGTTCCAAGAGCGGCCTTAACTCTGCTCCTTTCGCTTCAGATCCCCAGACACAACTGCACTCCCCCATCAAGTCTCTCAACTCTACTCCCAACCCCCTAACCAATGTACATTGAATTCACAGCCAGTGCAGTCTCCGGCCAGTCTGGAGTGGTGTGAACCCAAGTGGCCCCCCTGCCGAGAGAAAGAAAGGCACATATTCCCCCACCAGATAAGGTAATTGCATGTACATACAACATAAATTGAGGTAACTAGTCATCTGTGCTGGGAAAGTATTTCAGTTCCTCACATTGGGCACTAGACTGTCGGAGATGGGGAGGTGGAGGAGGTCCCTGCTGAGGAGGGTACGGCTGGAACAGGTGCGCATGATTCGGCATCTTCGGGGATTGGAGGAATCTAGGTCGCTTTGGGATAGTGACCTCGAGATCCCTCTGCTGCAAAACCCCCGCGTAGCCGCTTATCAGTGCCAACAGGCTATGGCATCCCCAGATGTCGGGCCCCGCACCAGGGCGACGGAACCACCCGCCAATGGAGAGCAGCTGGTGGGCATTGATATGCATCATGGGTTCCCTTTGCCACAACCATACATGCGCTTGGCACGAAATCAGCAGCAGGATGAAGACACCCAAAGTATTTCATCTGGTAGCAGTTCCCAATCATCAGCTTCCAGAACCCCAGGAGGGAACAACAACCATTAAGTAAATCTCGTTGCCCAGGAGGGTATTTGCACCGCTGTGCCTTTTTCTAATTTTTGTTCATCATGTTTTTCTATTCGCACTTTTGTTGCCCAGTTTGATTGGCAGCGTTTCTTCATTTGGAACTGTGGAGATCATGGACGCTGAATGATCCAGAACTGTGTTTGTAAATAGTTGCACCTCTTTAGGTGCCCTCTCTTGGTTTTACATAGACACTTTGCGAAGATAATGTCTACCTCATGTGGAGCGTGACTCCAATCAAAGGACACTGCAAGAGATCCCGGCTGGGAGCGGTGTCCAGCATTTACAAGAATTATTGAAAGTTTTAATGTGAAGTATTTGATGATGTGTTTTATGTTAACTGTTATATAAGATGTAGGAATGTTTTAATAAAGAGATGAGAGATTTGAATAAGGAATCAGAACTTGGAAAATGTAGATGGTGAACCAAGTATATAGAAAAGTAGAAAGTGTGAAAAAGGAAAGATGATGAAGAAATGTGTTGATGAAGAATACTGACGTGCTAGTGAGTGATAGATAATAGCACTTTGAATTTATTGAGAATTGCACTTTTGAATTAGGACTTTAGATAGTTAGTTAATTAAGACTTGTTTGCAACGTTCAAGGATGAGTAGTACCTCCCACATTGGGAAGTTTAGTATAAGAAATGTTTATTCAGCATAACAAAAATTTGTATGTTCCTGTGTTGTCAACTTTGTCTTGCAGCCCTCGGACGTGCTGTGTTTAACGGGGGGTATGTGGCGCCCCTGAGGCTCAGTTGCCACAGGGGTACCGCACCTTCTCCTAAGGTGTGGTGCCCCACCATCCAGGTAAGGTGGGAACTTCTGACCATGCTCCAACACTCACACCCCACACAACAGGGTAGTTCAGCAAAGCCACATTGCGGCTCTTGCTTAGAGTGTAGCAGAGCACCTTTGGTGGCTCCCTGCTTGGAACACAAAACGTGCTGGGAGGTGGGTGGAGTTAGAATACATAAAAGAGTGGGAAGATTTAGGATTGAGGTCAGTAGTCAGTAGTCAGTCAGTCGGAGAGACTGACTGAGGAAGGTTGTGAGTTCATTCTCTGGTCCAACAGTGGTGAGTTCACCTTCCAGACTCCCTCTGGTGGGGACAGGAGGTGGTGAGGCTGATTTTATCAGTGGGGATCTACCACCTGATGGTGATGATGACGATTGGACCTCAGGGATCTTAGATTGGATTTAAGACTGCCGACTGTCATGGTCCAGTCCGGAGTTTATCTTCTGCTGTCTTCACTCCGGACTGGTCATGCAGGGGTTAATCTTCTCAGCCTCATTCTGGAGCTAGCTGGGCTATTTAAATCCCTCACAGCCTGCTGACCAGTGTTAGTGATAGCTCAAGCTTGCAGTTTAGAGCCGCTGACCCTTGTACCCTGGTGATCCTCCTGCCTCTGACTGATATTCACGTGTATGACCCGGACTGATTTCTGACCCCGTCTCTTGGTATTCGTCTCTGCTGTTACGTTCCCTCTCTGGCATCTGACTCCCTGGCTTGTACCCCGACCACGTATTTCGTCTCACGTTTTGGACCCGTGCTCATGTTCTGGCTTTCTGACTCTCGGCTTTGGTATTTTGACTACGTGTATTGCTGCTCCTTCTGGTACGTCTGCTCCTGTTAGTTTCTGACTCGGTTCGTCTGACTATTCTCTCTTGTTACCTGTGCTGTTGCTCAGGGTTGCTGCTCTTAGTGTATAACCTCTCTTCCCTCACTGGCTCCCCCTGGTGGAGGTTTCACTACACCGACGCCCTAAGTCAGTGCTGGTGATTGCTTTAGGCTGCTCAGGTCTTTGTTTTCTGCTCTGTTCCAGCCTTCTCAAAGCTAAGTGTTTTTGTTAATGTTCACACTTGATTTTGTTGGTCTATTCAGTTTTTTGTGTGTTCAGCCAGCCCCGGCTGGGCTGTGCTGAACTTCCTCTCTTATTTATCTGTATTTGCCAATTTGCTTTTTAGTCCCTTATTAGATTGGCCTCTTTTTGCTCTGTCTCAGAAAATTTCAGAGTGCTGATATAGTGAGAGAAGTCTAGTGACTTCAGGGTTAATTTTGTTATCAGACGTGTTGGACATTATTTTGTAGGGTTTTTTGGCAGATTGCAGACAGTGTCTTTCCTTTCCTGTTCTTTATAGTTAGTTGGACCCCATCATTTGCTCAGCCTATTTTCCTGCCTGTGTTTGTGTTTTCATCTTGCTTCATCGTCAATACATGTGTGGGGCTGTCTATTCCTTTGGGGTCTGCTCTGGGGCAGCTAGTTTTCACTTTTCTTGCTTTAGGTTTATGTAGTCCTCCGGCGGTGATGAGGCGTCTAGGAACATCGTAGGAACGTTCCACTGCTACTGTTAGTGGTGTGGTTAAAATCAGGGATCTGCAATCTGCATAGTTACCAACCTCTCTGGTTTTCTGGGACTTAGCTTTTTGTTGTTCCTCCTCGGTGACCCATTCTTAACAGAGGAAGTCACTCAGAGAGGAGTGAGGAAAGAAGATCCCTGAGAGAGGGATGGAGGAAGGAGTGCTGCAGCAGGCCTGAGTGACTCGGGTCTGCTGGCACGGGAAAGGAAAGAAGGAGATAGACACTGAACTGAAGCCTGAGGTTCCATAGGAAATAAAGACAAGTACGGAACGTAGGAGAATAAGAGAACACAGAGGACGTGGGTTAGGAGAGCACCCTGCCTAGAAGTTCTAAGCGCAAGGCCGGGGCCCGCTCCCCGAGGTTGTATGGACACTAATGGTTCTGCAGCAGACACCGGTGGAGTAGTGGGCTGTAAACGCACTACTCCCATCTAAGACTTGGGGGCATAACAGCAACATGGATAGTGAGCCAGGAGTAAGGAGTCCCCGAAGCAGGCTACAGCTGTCTGCCGTACAAGTAGAGTTCTTGGGAACATCAGTTAGGAGGAACTCCAGTGTAACTCAGTACTAGGCGATCTTCACACTAAAAGGCGCTATAAGAGGAGACGTTCAGAAAGGCACATGTTGGCGGAGCGTTGGAAGGGAGCTTTCCATCTTGCCTGGAGGTTGGCTGAGTCCCTGACCCGGAGGACATGGCACGGAGGCCGGCACCTGTGTGTGTACTACAGATTGTGAGTAAAGCTTTGGAATTACAAGCCCTGGTGTCCTGCATTGATTCTTGCGCCAACACACTCAGCACCGCTACATCTGGGTACCAGCTCCTACACCGCCTGCGCCTCTCATCTTCCCCTACATCTACACTGCCCTGGGGCTACAGCTCCACCTGTGGGGAGCTTCACCATCTTAGCTGCAACCCATCACCAGCCCCAGAGGATCTGCAAGCAGCGTCGGCCTAACATCTCACTTGCCGAACACCACAGGTGGCGTCACAAACTATTCCACCATACACAATTTCCCCATTACTTGGGCGCCCAGGGCCACGGTCCGGGTCACTGCTGCTGTGACACATCCCACTGATACCGGCCCGGTACCGAGTACCCCACAGCCCTGGGAGGGCGACCCATGTATCCACTGTGTACGGGCGGGGCTTACCCTGAACGGTCATAACTAAGTGTCTACAGGTTATTCACTAAAGTCTCTGATAGTGAGGATATGAGGGGCCGCTGGTAGACACCAGGTACCATCCAGGTCAGACCCAGAGACTGCAGCAGCTGACTAGAGGGTCAGAGACTCGGGTACCAGGTACAGGTGGTCAAGACAAAAGCATGGTAAGACAGTCCAAGGTCGGGGTAGGCAGCACACATTCAGAATTCGTAGCCAAGTTCAGGAAGCTAGAGACTGAGCTACTAGGAGGACTCTTAAGTTCAGGCGAGAAGTGGATTGTGGAGTTGCCTGATATATCACCTACTGGCAGGTGATAGGCCAAAGAAGCAGATCTCTACAGAATAGAATAGATACAAATTCCTACAGAGTTCGGCTGTGCCCCCCCTATAATTTACAAATAGCAGAGATGGAAGAAAAGCACAAGACAGCTCCAAGCGATGATTGGCTACTGGGTGGAGCAGAACGCAACACGTGGTGAGTGGGGCAGTGCTTCGGCCTCTTTCACACTTCCGTTTTTTTACAATAAGTCAAAATCCGCCAGGTTTTGAAAAAAAACGGATCCTCAATTTTTTTGTGAGGATCCGTTTTTTTCCCATTGACTTGCATTAATGGCGGATTGTGACGGATTGCTGTCCGTTGCATCCGTTTTTTGTGAGGATCCGCCAAAAGTTGCTGTCCGTCACCATCCTCAAAAATTTCAAAACGGAGCTTGTAACGTTTTTTTCTCTGGCGGATCCTGCAAACACTGATTTAACCCGAATTTCTTTCTGGGTGCCGGACAAAACAAGAAAAAAAATTCTCTCTCTCTCTCTCTCTGAACTGAAGTGTGAAAGAGGCCGAAGGCGTGCAAGTGGCCGGTGTAACACACCGCAAAGGTAAGACGCAGCACAAAATGGAAGAGTGGCAGAATCAGGGAATATCATGGATTATAACAAGGTATTTAACTTGATTTTTATGCACAACAATCAGTGTATAAGCCCCCTGCTACCATGCAGAACCATGAAAATACCTGTGCCTCCTCTCTGCCCGTAATAGCTGACACTCCTTCCCTCACGGATATGGATGATGTCTCCTATGTAATTCACCCAATGTTGCAAATTTTTGCCTGTGCAGTAAAAGCACAGACCTCTGTTTAGCTCTGCCCTCCAGAGGGCAGAGCAAAGTCCTGTAATGCCATGCGCTGGCTTCACTTCCGGTCATTGGCTCTGCCAGGTTAAAGCACAGCGCACATGTGCAGGTCTGTGCGTCAACTGCAAAGGCTAGAGATTTGCATCATTGGGTGGATGCATTATGAGAAGTCATCCACGTTCGTCAGGATAAGAGGGCGGAGAGATAAGAGGCGCCAAGCATAGATCAGTAAAATCCATCAGACCAGACCATGGTGATTAGCATACATTTCAGGAGAATTATTTAAGGTATTTTCATGGATCTGCAAGGTGGTGGGGGATTTATACACAGATTTTTTGGGCTGATGTGCAAGAGGACTTAAAGATGATGCTTTTAATTATATATATGGGGAAAACCTTGTGAAAGATTTCCTTTAAATTACATTTGTTTTAGAATAAGAAAATGCTTACCAGGGTACTGTCAATTCTCCAACAGGTCATTGTTCACATCCTTTAATAATTTCTGTGAAGAAGTAGACAACTTATAGACCCTTAAACAAAATACATTAATCATCCATAAACTTTCATTGGTATTACTGCAGATTGTCCCAGCAGCGCTCACCTCTCTAGTCAGCAGCTCAATGATCTTGTTGGTGAGGTCCAGGATCTTTCGCTCATTTTTTTGGTCATGTATCAGTGAGTGAAAGGGAGGAACTGCAATAGGATCCCGAGTTATGCTCCATCCCCCTGACACATGCTCACTTGACTTCTTAACCAGTATATAATCCTGCAATTGTAGAAGTATCAGAAAAGTAAGAAAAAAAGGTATTAGCATTACTGATGAACTAAAGCAGCAAAGCCGTTACTGTGAGCAGCCCTGGTGATCTAGGGAGTAGTGACTAATGTCAATATCCCTGGTGATCTAAGGTAGAAAGGGTTTAAATATCTAAATCGCTGTTTTTTTTAGGGCAGAAAAAAAGGAGATACATGGCGGCTCTAACTCTTTAGGGCAAGAAAGGGTTAAATATCTGTAAATGTGTCACAACTGTTGTTGAGTGTCCCAGGACCAGGGGAGCCTTCCCTGTCCCTAACACTAGGGGCGCCCTAGCTTGGGTTGTTACCCGGATTACTTCTGATGTTGAAGACGCCGAGGCCACCTACCTTGCCTTAGCTCCTGAATCCGCCCTCAGTTTGTACACATCTTCCACCCAGGGAAAAGGGAAGTAGTAGGGATAACAGAAAATACCAATCATACAAATATACTCACACAAACAACAGAGGTATACACTGGGGAATGGAGGATGGGATAAAACCAAAGTAGGAAAAGGGGAATTAGCACACACAAAAAAATAGCAACAGTCACAGATAAATCCACCAAACACCTTCTGAAATAACCACCAACAACCTTCAGCCATGCAGCATAATCTAGCTCTGACAGTGAGTGCTTTCCAGGGCCCAGATTATATAGGAGATGGGAGTGGCTAACAATGAACAGCTGAGCATTAATGCAAGAAAGCTTCCAGGAGCTCTGCAACTGAGCAGATTAACCCCTGTACTGCTAAAAGAAACCAGCACAGTTTATTATGAAGGTGGTGCTTCTAATCAATGCAAGACTGGGAGAAATCAAACTCTGAGGTCTTCTGGCTTCGCTCTGTCAAGCTAAACCTGCAACAATATCCCTGTGTTTGGGGGCAGAAAAAGATTCTACAGATAAGATACTTGGTGGTGTAGGTCAGTGAAGGGGTTAATGGTAATGTTTCTGGAGATCTAGGACAGAGATTGGGTTTCAAGTGGGTTACTCACCTTTCCCGGACTGAAGCTAAATGCCACATTGACATGGATGTTTTATTTCTAATCCCCAGTGGGTCTACTGTTTGTTTTTACCTGAGTGTGGAGAAGTCTTGGATGTCAAAATGTGTTTTCTGTTCTATACAATTTGATCATTTCTGTTTCTATTATCTCAGAATGTGGGTTAATTAATTTGGTATTCAACATGGATTTTAAAAAATATCTGTGTAAAATTGGCATGACATGCGTGCGAACAGGGTTTCCGGAATTCCATTCACATGCCATTAAAAGCTTCCACACAGATTTTTGCCACCACTTGGGAAAAAAAAAAACATTCCACTGCAGAACTAAGGAGCATGCTGCATATTTCAGGCAGATTCAATGAAAAGGACAAGGCATAGCACCCTGGAATAACAATGTGATTAACCCCTTAATGACCGCCAATATGCCTTTTACGAGTACGGCGGCAGTTAAGGGTACTTAGTCCTCAGCGCCGCTTTTCAACGGCGCTGAGGAATAAGTGTATAGTGCCCCCCCAGTGTCGGAAATTCCCCGGGGTCTCGGCTACCGGGGGTAGCTGAGACCCCAGAGAACATGATTTGAGTCAGTTTTTACTGACCCCAGCGTTAAAACAGCGACTGCAAAAAAAAAGGTCAGATTTCCCATTTAATTTCTCTCTCCTCTGATGTGATCTAGCACATCACAGGAGAAAGAAATGGGGTCCCTGGTACCTCCAGTGTCCCTGGATCCTTCTGCATCACCAGGTTAGAGCTAGGGTTAGAATTAGAGTTAGGATTGAGGCTAGGGTTATAGTCGGGGCTAGGGTTGTCCTAAGGTTATGGTTTGGCTAGGGTTGTGTTGGGGTTAGGGCTGTTAGGGTTGGAGTTAGAATTGGGGGATTTCCACTGTTTAGGTACATCAGGGGGTCTCAAACACGGCATGGCGCCCACCATTGATTCCAGCCAATTTTGCGTTCAACAAGTCAAACAGTGCTCCCTCCCTTCTGAGCCCTGCCATGTGCCCAAAAAGTGTATTTCCCTTACATATGGGGTATCGGGGTACTCAGGAGAAATAGTACAACAAATTTTGTGGCCCATTTTCTCTTGATACCCTTGTTAAAATAAAAAAGTTTGGTTCCAAAGTAAAAAATTTTAATTTTTTGTGGAAAAAAGTAAAATGATCATTTTTTCCTTCCACATTGCTTTAGTTCTCGTGAAGCACCTGAAGGGTTAATAAACTTTTTGAATGTGGTTTTGCGCACCTTGTGGGGTGCAGTTTTTAGAATATTGTCACTTTTGGGTATTTTCTGTCATATTGACCCCCAAACTCACTTCAAATCTGAGGTGGTCACTAAAAAATGGTTTTGTAAATATTGTTGGAAAATTGAGAAATCACTGGTCAACTTTTAACCCTTACAACGTCCTAACATTCCTAGCAAAAAAAAAATTATGTTTCCAAAATTGTACTGATGTAAAGTAGACACGTGGAAAATGTTAACTATTTTGTGCGATGTGACTCTGATTTAAAGGCACAAAAATTACAAGTTTCAAAATTGCAAAATTTTCAAAATTTTTGCCAAATTTCTGTTTTTTCATAAATAAAAGCAAGTCAAATTGAAGACATTGCACCATTAACACAAAGTACATTATGTCACGAAAAAACAATCTCAGAATCAGTGGGATCCGTTGAAGCGTTCCAGCGTTTTAACCTCATAAAGTGACACTGGTCAGAATTTTAAAAATTGGCTTGGTCATTAAGTACTAAATTGGCTGTCACTGAGGGGTTAATCCATGTGCAGATACACACGTGGTCAAAATTGTTGGTACCCCTTGTTTAATGACAGAAAAACCCACAAGGGTCACAGCAATAACTTGAATCTGACAAAAGTAATAATAATTAAAAAAATCTATGAAAATGAACAAATGAAAGTCTGACATTAATTTTCAACCAAGCTTCCTCAGAATTTAAAAAAAAATAAAACTCATGAAATAGGTCTGAACAGAAATGATGGTACCCTTAACTTAATATTTTGTTGCACAAACTTTTGCGGCAATCACGGCAATCAAGCGATTCCTGTAACTGTCAATGAGACTTCTGCACCTCTCAACAGGAATTTTGGCCCACTCCTCAAGAGCAAACTGATCCACTTGTCTCGTGTTTGAAGGTTGCCTTTTCCAGAAGGCATGTTTCAGCTCTTTCCAAAGATGCTCAATAGGATTTATGTCAGGGCTCATAGAAGGCCACTTCAGAATAGTCCATTGTTTTCCTCTTAGCCATTCTTGGGTGTTTTTAGCTGTGTGTTTTGGGTCATTATCCTGTTGCAAGACCCATGACCTGCAACTGAGACCAAGCTTTCTGACACTGGGCAGCACATTTCTCTCTAGAATCCCTTGATAGTCTCGAGATTTCATTGCACCCTGCACAGATTCTAGACACCCTGGCCCAGATGCAGCAAAGCAGCCCCAGAACATAACAGAGTCTCCTCCATGTTTCACAGTAGGCCAATGTTCTTTTCTTGATATTATTCGCTTTTCCGTCTGTGAACATAGAGCTAATGTGCCTTGCCAAAAAGTTCTATTTTTGTCTCATCTGACCATAGGACATTCTCCCAGAAGCTTTGTAGCTTGTCAACATGTAGTTTGGCAAATTACTGTCTGTCTTTTTTATGATTTTTTTCAACAATGGTGTCCTCCTTGGTCGTCTCCCATGAAGTCCACTTTGGCTCATACAAAGACAGATGGTGCGATCTGATACTGATGTTCTTTGAGCTTGAAGTTCAACTTTAACCCCTTCACCCCCAAGGGTGGTTTGCACGTTCATGACCGGGCCAATTTTTACAATTCTGACCACTGTACATTTATGAGGTCATAACTCTGGAACGCTTCCATGGATCCCGGTGATTCTGACATTGTTTTCTCGTGACATATTGTACTTCATGTTAATGGTAAAATTTCATTCAAATAATTTGCGTTTATTTGTGAGAAAAACGGAAATTTGGCAAAAATTTTGAAAATTTCGCAATTTTCCAACTTTGAATTTTTATGCCCTTAAATCACAGAGATACGGCACACAAAAAAATTGATAACTAACATTTCCCACATGTTTACTTTACATCAGCACAATTTTGGAACCAACATTTTTTTTTGTTAGGAAGTTATAAGGGTTAAAAGTTGACCAGCGATTTCTCATTTTTACAACACCATTTTATTTTTAGGACTACATCACATTTGAAGCCACTTTGAGGGGTCTATATGATAGAAAATACCCAAAAGTGACACCATTCTAAAAACTGCACCCCTTAAGGTGCTCAAAACCACATTCAAGAAGTTTATTAACCCTTTAGGTGCGCCACAGGAATTTTTTTGAATATTTAAAAAAAAATGAACATCTAACTTTTTTTCACAAAAAAAATACTTCAGGTTCAATTTTTTTTATTTTACCAAGGGTAACAGGAGAAATTGGACTGCAAAAGTTATTGTGCAATTTGTCCTGAGTACGCTGATACCTGATATGTGGGGGGCAACGACTGTTTCGGCGCATGGCAGAGCTCAGAATGGAAGGAGCGCCGTTTGACTTTTTCAATGCAAAATTGGCTGGAATTCAGATCGGACGCCATGTCACGTTTGGAGAGTCCCTGATGTACCTAAACAGTGGAAACCCCCTACAAGTGACCCCATTTTGGAAACTAGACCCCCCCAAGGAACTTATCTAGATATGTGGTGAGAACTTTGAACCCACAAGGGCTTTTGTAGTGAAACCTCCACCAGGGGGAGCTGGTGAGGGAAGAGAGGTTATACACTAAGAGCAGCAACCCTGAGCAACAGCACAGGTGCCACAGATAACAAGAGAGAATAGTCAGACGAGCCGAGTCAGAAACTAACAGGAGCAGACGTACCAGAAGGAGCAGCAATACACGTAGTCAAAATACCAAAGCCGAGAGTCAGAAAGCCAGAACATGAGCACGGGGTCCAAAACGTGAGACAAAATACGTGGTCGGGGTACAAGCCAGGGAGTCAGATGCCAGACAGGGAACATAACAGCAGAGACGAATACCAAGAGACGGGGTCAGAAATCAGTCCGGGTCATACACGTGAATATCAGTCAAAGGCAGGAGGATCACCAGGGTACAAGGGTCAGTGGCTCTAAACTGCAAGCTTGAGCTATCACTAACACTGGTCAGCAGGCTGTGAGGGATTTAAATAGCCCAGCTAGCTCCAGAACGAGGCTGAGGAGATTAACCCCCGCATGACCAGTCCGGAGTGAAGACAGCAGAAGATAAACTCCGGACTGGACCATGACAGTAACCCCCTCTCAATGGGGGGCCACTGGACCCCCAGGGTTCCCTGGATGACGAGCGTGAAAGGCCCGGACCAACCGATCCGCATGGACCGAACGCGCCGGCACCCATGACCGATCCTCAGGACCGTATCCTTTCCAATGGACCAAGTACTGAAGTGAACGACGGAGCATACGAGAATCCACCACCTGTTCCACCTCGTACTCGGTCTGCCCATCTACCATAACAGGCGGCGGGTGCGAGGGAGACTCGTCAGAGGAAGGCACCGAGGGCTTCAGAAGCGCTTTGTGGAACACATTAGGAATCCGTAATGACGGAGGCAACCGCAGGCGAAAGACCACAGGATTAATCACTTCTAAAATCTCATACGGACCAATAAACTTGGGACCCAACTTAGCAGAGGGAATTCTCAGCCTTATGTTTTTGGTGGATAACCATACCTTATCGCCCACCTGATAAGCCAGCCCCACCGAGCGTCGTTTATCTGCAAAAAACTTATATTTGCCCTGAGCCTCCCAAATGTTTCTCTGAACTTCCCTCCAAACCTCCTCCAACCGCAAAAAGGCTGAATCAGCCCCTGGACACTCCGAATCTAGTCTGGAGAATTCACCAAAATGAGGGTGAAACCCATAGTTGCAGAAGAAAGGAGAAGTACCAGTAGACTGATTGACACGATTATTGAAGGCGAATTCCGCCATAGGTATCATAGAGCACCAATCATCCTGTCTGGATGTGACAAGACACCGCAGGATCTGCTCTAAAGACTGATTGGTCCTTTCAGTCTGACCATTGGTCTCGGGATGGTAGGCCGATGAAAAGGTCAGACTGATGCCCAGCCTTTTACAAAAAGCTCTCCAGAATTTTGACACGAATTGCACCCCTCTATCAGACACCATACTGACAGGCACACCATGCAACCGAATCACATGCTCAATGAACAGCCCAGATAGAGTCTCAGCATTAGGAAGGCCCGTTAAGAGTACAAAATGTGCTTGTTTGCTGAACCTATCCACAACTACCCAGATCACGGTTTTGCCATTAGAGGGTGGGAGATCGGTGATAAAATCCATGGACAGGTGAGTCCACGGTCTATCCGGAATTGGCAGTGGCACCAATTCCCCGGCCGGCCGGTTGTGGGAGGCTTTAGCGCGGGCACAAGTTTCACAGGAGGACACAAAACCAGTGACGTCAGAAGTCAACGAGGGCCACCAGAACAGCCTAGTGATGGCTTTACGAGTGGCCGAGATTCCTGGATGCCCACTCAGAGCTGATTCGTGGAACTCCCGAAGCACTCTTAACCGATACTGGACAGGCACAAAGAGCTTATTTTCAGGAATGGACGGGGGAGCAAGAGATTGGGCCTCACGAATCTCCTGCTCCAATCTCTGGGACACCAAAGCCACCACCACCCCGCGCTGAAGATTGGAGGAAGGAGCCTCCGGAGGCGATACCGGATCTAGGCTGCGAGACAAGGCATCCGCCTTCACATTCTTGGAACCTGGTCTGAAAGTGATGGAAAACTGAAATCGGGAAAAAAAAAGTGACCACCTTGCCTGTCTCGGAGTCAGACGTTTGGCGGATTCGATGTAAGACAGATTCTCGTGATCTGTAATGACAGTGACACGATGGACAGCCCCCTCCAAAAAATGCCTCCTTTCTTCAAAAGCCAATTTAATGGCCAACAACTCTCGGTTACCCACATCATAATTCCTTTCAGCAGAGGAAAATTTTTTAGAAAAGAAGGCACAGGGTCTTAAGTTAGTTAATGTGGTGGGCCCCTGGGACAACATATCCCCCACTCCCACCTCAGAGGCATCCACTTCTACGATGAATGGTTTAGACAAGTCAGGTTGCACCAGTACCGGAGCAGTCATGAAACGTTCTTTTAACAAAGAAAACGCCGCCACAGCTGGAGCTGACCAGTTTTTAAGATCCGCTCCCTTTTGGGTGAGATCAGTGAGGGGTTTGACCACTTGAGAGAACCCCTTGATGAATTTTCTATAATAATTGGCGAAACCCAGAAATCGCTGAAGACCCTTTAGATCTCTGGGTTGCACCCAATCCACAATGGCCTGTACCTTCCTAGGGTCCATACGAAACCCCTCAGCGGACAGGATGACCCCTAGAAAGGACACTTCTTGAGTAAAAAATGAACACTTCTCCAATTTGGCAAAGAGTGAGTTCCCCCTGAGCCTCTGGAGAACCGCATGAAGATGACCCATATGACTTTGTCTATCAGAAGAATATATAAGTATATCGTCAAGATAAACAACTTCAAAACGTCCAATAAAATCAGAAAAAACATGGTTAATGAAATTCTGGAATACAGCTGGTGCGGTAGTCAAACCAAAGGGCATAACCAAATTTTCAAACAGACCCTCAGAGGTGAGAAACGCAGTTTTCCGTTCATCCCTCTCCCGCATACGGATGAGATTGTATGCTCCCCTGAGGTCCAACTTAGAGAACCACCTGGCCTCCGACAATTGATTGTACAAATCAGGTATCAGTGGGAGAGGGTAGGCGTTTCTTATGGTTATTTTATTCAGTTCTCGAAAATCGAGGCATGGGCGTAAACCACCATCCTTCTTTTTTACAAAAAAGAACCCCGCTGCCACGGGAGAGACAGATGGCCGTATATGCCCTTTACGGAGGCTTTCAGAGATATACTCCTTCATAGCAGCCCGCTCAGGGCCGGAGAGATTGTACAGCCGGGCTTTGGGCAATTTGGCACCGGGAACAAGATCCACGGCACAATCGAATGGGCGGTGTGGTGGTAGAACCTCAGCCTCCTTTTCGGAGAACACATCCTTAAAACCCTTTAGGTACTCCGGAATACCCTCCAGGTTGACGGATGACATAGACACAGTAGCAAGACAATTTTCAGAACACCCAGGTCCCCATTTAACAATATCCCGGGACCCCCAGTCAATAACTGGGTTATGCCATTGCAACCAGGGAAACCCTAACACCAGGCCAGCAGGGAGGTTATCCAAAACAAAGCATGACATGCGCTCCTGGTGTAGGGCCCCCACCCTGAGGGTAAATTCTTTAGAACTGAAATGGAGACCATCCTTAGTGAGTGGTGTAGAATCAATAGCCACAATTTTTAAGGGAGTCCCCAACCTAACTGTCCCTAATCTACAGCGAGCCACCAGCTTAGAGTCAATCAGGTTCAGGGATGACCCACAGTCTACAAAAGCCGAAGTATGGAAAAAGCCGTTCTCAACACCAAGTTCCACCTTTAGCAGTACTCTTGAAAAGGAAGAAAAAGGTACCTGAGAGTCTGGGTGACCTCCACGATTATCACCCAGACTCAGCCGCTTGTTAGTCGGAGGACAGGAGGGGCAGTCTTTTTTCCAATGTCCGGGATCTCCGCAGTAAAAACACAATTTTCCATCACGTCGCCGTCTCCTCTCTTTCTCCTGGGGGTTGGTGGCTCCCACCTCCATAGGTTCAGATGGAAGCAAAACATCAGGGTAGCAGGGAAAAACGGAACCCCTCGCTGAGTAACACCTCTCTCCCGCAGTCTCCGATCCATACGGATAGCCTGACTCATAGCCTCCTCCAATGAACTGGGAGGTGGATGGAGAGCCAGAGCGTCCTTTAAGCAATCCGACAGTCCCTTCCTGAACAGACATCTCAGTGCAGAGTCGTCCCAGGACACCTCAGTGGACCATCGACGGAATTCGGAGCTGTACCATTCAGCTGAGTGCTTCCCTTGCCCCAGACCCAAAATAGTGTCCTCTGCCACCCTAACACGGTCCGGTTCGTCATAGATAAGTCCTAGGGCCTCAAAGAACCTATCTACCGACATCCGTTCAGGGGCAGTAGGGGGCAACGAAAAAGCCCAGGATTGGGGACCCTCCCTAAGTAAGGAGATAACAATCCCCACCCGCTGAGTCTCATCCCCAGACGATCGGGGTCTAAGAGAAAACCATAATTTACAACTCTCCTTGAATATATGAAATTTATCTTTTTCGCCAGAAAATGTGTCAGGAAGTTTAACTGAGGGTTCAGGAGAGTGCAAAATAACATCTACAGAGTCACCTGGTGGACAACAAATATGAGAGGTGTTTCCCTGCATGGTCTTAATAGTCTCAGTCAGCTCTTTCTGTAAGAGGGTCTGAGACATCACAAGGGACTGATGATTCACAGAAAAGTCCTGCGCCATCTGCGTCAAACTGGACACTTGATCTGCCAAGTTATGCAGCAGATCCATGGCCAAAGAAAAAAAAATGCAAAATCCCGTTTAAATGTGAGTTTAGTGATAATGTAGTGAAACCTCCACCAGGGGGAGCTGGTGAGGGAATAGAGGTTATACACTAAGAGCAGCAACCCTGAGCAACAGCACAGGTGCCACAGGTAACAAGAGAGAATAGTCAGACGAGCCGAGTCAGAAACTAACAGGAGCAGACGTACCAGAAGGAGCAGCAATACACGTAGTCAAAATACCAAAGCCGAGAGTCAGAAAGCCAGAACATGAGCACGGGGTCCAAAACGTGAGACAAAATACGTGGTCGGGGTACAAGCCAGGGAGTCAGATGCCAGAGAGGGAGCGTAACAGCAGAGACGAATACCAAGAGACGGGGTCAGAAATCAGTCCGGGTCATACACGTGAATATCAGTCAAAGGCAGGAGGATCACCAGGGTACAAGGGTCAGCGGCTCTAAACTGCAAGCTTGAGCTATCACTAACACTGGTCAGCAGGCTGTGAGGGATTTAAATAGCCCAGCTAGCTCCAGAGCGAGGTTGAGGAGATTAACCCCCGCATGACCAGTCCGGAGTGAAGACAGCAGAAGATAAACTCCGGACTGGACATGACAGCTTTACAGAAGTTTATAACGTACAGCGGTACAATTAAAAAATCATATTTTTTCCACAAAAATGATCTTTTCACCCTCAATTCTTATTTTCCCAAGGGTAACAGGACCCTAAAAGTTATTGTGCAATTTGTCCTGAGTACGCTGATACCCCACATGTGGGGGTAAACCACTATTTGGGCGCATGGCAGAGCTCGGAAGGGAAGCAGCGCCATTTGACGTTTTTGGCTGGAATTGAGATCGGACACCATGTCGCGATTGGAAAACCCTTGCTGTACCTAAACAGTGGAAACCCCCCACAAATGACACCATTTTGTAAACTAGACCCCCCAAGGAACTTATCTAGATGTGTGGTGAGCACTTTGAACCCCCAAGGGCTTCACAGAAGTTTATAATGCCAGGGCATGAAAATAAAAAAATCGTATTTTTTCCACAAACATGATCAATTAGTCCCCAATTTTTTTATTTTCCCAAGGGTAACAGGAGAAAATGAACCCCAAAAGTTGTTGTCCAATTTGTCCTGAGTACGCTGACGCCCCATATGTGGGAGAAAACTACTGTATGGGCACACGTCGGGGATCGGAAGGGAAGTAGTCACGTTTTGGAATGCAGACTTTGAGGGAATGTTCTGTGGGTGTCATGTTGCCTTTGGAGAGCCCCTAATGTACCTAAACAGTGGAAACCCCCCACAAATGACCCCATTTTGGAAACGAGACCCCCTAAGGAACTTATCTAGATGTGTGGTGAGCACTTTGAACCCCCAATGGCTTCACAGAAGTTTATAATGCCCGGGCATGAAAATAAAAAAATCGTATTTTTTCCACAAACATGATCAATTAGTCCCCAATTTTTTCATTTTCCCAAGGGTAACAGGAGAAATTGGACCCCAAATATTGTTGTCCAATTTGTCATGAGTACGCTGACACCCCATATGTGGGAGAAAACTACTGTATGGACACACGTCGGGGCTCGGAAGGGAAGCAGTGACGTTTTGGAATGCAGACTTTGATGGAATGGTCTGCGGGTGTCATGTGCGTTTGGAGAGCCCCTGATGTACCTAAACTATTGAAACTCCCCACAAGTGACCCCATTTTGGACACTAGACCCCCCACGGAACTTATCTAGATGTGTCGTGAGCACTTTGAACCCCCAAGTGATTCACAGTAGTTTATAACGCTCGGTCGTGAAAATAAAAAAATCATTTTTTTCCACAAAAATGATATTTTTGCCCCCAATTCTTCATTTTCCTAAGGGTAACAGGAGAAATTGGACCCCAAAAATTGTTTTGCAATTTGTCCTGAGTAGGCTGATACCCTACATGTGGGGGTAAAACACTGTTTGGGCACATGGCAGAGCTTGGAAGGGAAGGAGCACCATTTGACTTTTTCAACTCAGAATTGGCTGGAATTGAGATCAGACGCCATGTTGCATTTGGAGAGCCCCTGATGTGCCCAAACAGTGGAAACCCCCAATTCTAACTCCAACCCGAACTCCAACACACCCCTAACCCTAATCTCAGCCCTAACCCTAGCCCTAACCCTAACCCTAGCCCTAACCCTACCCTAACCCTAGCCCTAACCCTAGCCCTAACCCTAACCCTAGTGGAAAAATGGAAATAAATACATTTTTTTTATTTTATTATTTTTCCCTAACTAAGGGGGTGATAACGGGGGGTTTGATTTACTATTTATGGCGGTTTTTATATTTGGCAGCTGTCGCACGCTAAAAGACGCTTTTTATTGTAAAAATAGTTTTTGCATCACCATATATTGAGAGCTATAATTTTTCCGTATTTTGACCCACCGAGTCATGTGAGGTCTTATTTTTTGCGGGACGAGTTAACGTTTTTATTGGTACCATTTTCAGGCACGTGACATTTTTTGATCGCTTTTTATTCTGATTTTTGAGACGCAGAATGAACAAAAAACAGCGTTTCATGAATTTCTTTTGGGGGGGTGCGTTTACACCGTTCCGCGTGCGGTAAAATTGATAAAGCGGTTTTATTCTTTGGGTCAGTACGGTTACAGCGATACCTCATTTAGGTCGTTTTTTTATGTTTTGTCGGATTTATGCAATGAAAACTATTTTATATAAAAAATAATTATTTTTGCATCGCTTTATTCTGCGAGCTATAACTTTTTTATTTTTTCGCTGATGATGCTGTGTGGCAGCTCGTTTTTGTGGGACAAGATGACGTTTTCAGCGGTACCATGGATATTTATATGCGTCTTTTTGATCGCGCGTTATTACACTTTTTGTTTGGCGGTTTGATAATAAATCATTATTTTTTGCTTCGTTTTTATTTTTATTTTTTAAGGGGTTCGCTAAAGGGGTTAACTAATGGGACAGTTTTATAGGGCGGGTCGTTACGGACGCGGCGATACCTAATATGTGTACTTTTATTGTTTTGGGTTTTTTTTATTTCCAATAAATGGATTTATTTGGGGGAATATTTTTTTTTTTCTAATTTATTTGGCGATTTTTTTAAAATTATTTTAACACTATTTTTTTTTTTACTTTATTAAATAGTCCCAGGTGGGACTTCGCTGTCCTGTGACAGATCGCTGATCTGTCACATCACAGATCACTGTGACAGATCAGCGATCTGTCACAGGCAGTGCAGAAGGCTTCCTCATGCCTGCGCTTTGCAGGCACTGAGGAAGCCAGCTTCCTGCAGGCCCCCGAAGGCCCCCGTTGCCATCTTGGATTCGGGGGCCTGCAGGAAAGGAGCCCCCCGCAGCAGCGCTGCACATTGCGCTGCCGTGGGGGGCTCAGGGAAGGACAGAGGGAGCCCCCTCCCTGCCGATGCTTCCCTTTAACCCCCGGTACACCGCGATCATGTTTGATCGCGGTGTGCAAGGGGTTAACGTGTCGGGGGCGGTCCGTGACCGCCCCTGACACATTGTGCTGGGTGTCAGCTGTGGTAATCAGCTGACACCCGGCCGCTGATCGCGGTAGACGTACTATCCCGTCCATGGGCATAGGGGCCCGGGTCCCATGGACGGGATAGTACGTCTGATGTCAGGAAGGGGTTAATCTGTTTAGAAGTTTTTCTGGGTTCTTTTTTTACCATTCATATTATCCATCTCTTTGTCATCAATTTTCCTCCTGCGGCCTCGTCTAGGGAGGTTGGCTACAGTCCCATGGATCTTAAATTTCTGAATAATATGTGCAACTATAGTCACAGGAGCATCAAGCTGCTTGGAGATGGTCTTATAACTTTTGCCTTTAACATGTTTGTCTATAATTTTCTTTCTAATCTCCTGAGACAACTCTTTCCTTCGCTTCCTCTGGTCCATGTTGAGTGTGATACACACCATGTCACCTAACAGCACAGCGAGTATCTGTAGCTCTCTATACAGGCCCACTCACTGATTCCAAGATTTTAGACACCTGTGATGCTAATTAGTGGACACACCTTGATTTAACATGTCCCTTTTGTCACATTATTTTCAGGGGTACCATCATTTCTGTCCAGGCCTATTTCATGAGTTTTATTTTTGTAAAAATTCTGTGGAAGCATGGTTGAAAAGCAATGTCTGACTTTCATTGTTCATTATCATAGATTTTTTATTTATTATTACTTTTGTCAGACTCAAGAAATTTCTGTGACCATTGTGGGCTTTTCTGTCATTAAATGAGTTGTACCAACAATTTTGACCACGTGTGTATATGGGTAGTACAAACTACCAATTTTTGCCAATCTGTGAACATATGTTCATGTAGAGGAGTGTATAAAAAGGACGTGTGCGACTGTCCGTGAGAAAAAAAATTGCAGTTTGCACTATTTTCATGCGAGTCTCGGACAAGACTCTTACATTCAAGTCTATGAGTGCGTGAAAAATCTAGGATCATCAGAGTGGCATCTGATTTTTATGGGTAGATTTCTAATATTAACCTAGGAAATTGTATGTGATAATGTACATTTTTTAATGTAGTTATATGAAAACAGATAGCTCATGGACATCAAAAACAGACACACAGATGGCACATGGATGAAAATCTGATGAAGATTAGACAAAAAAAAATTGTCCGAGTTGTCGGAGCTGGCCTAAGACTCAATAATGGAATATCATAGCAACCAACTTTACTTTCAATTGGGGTTTTAGAACTCAATACGGCAGGATAAAATAATAAGTGAAGACTGTAAAGAGCCACAACAAAACCTACATTAATCAAAAACCTACTCCACAAAGAAAAATAATAGGGAATATTTTATTTATATTTTGGAAATAGGTAGATGATCTCCAAAGTGAAGTTCAGTAATCTCTTAGTTAACTTTTCTTTCTCCATCCGGAAGCTGAAGTATAACCACTGGTCCACGATGACGATACGGGCCTGGAGGTGACGACTGTAAAGAAAAATTAATACGCTAAAAACAAAAATATATATCTAAAAGTAAATATGGCAGATGAGAGAGGAGGTAGGAACTCAGACTCTTGGCATGCCAATACTGGGTAGGTGCCACCTGGAGAATCAATTCATATTAAATGTAAAGCTGCCTCCTTTCAAGTCCCAAATAGGAATATTTGGGGCTCTTGTTACAGGATGGAAAACAGTGATCTCAGTAAAATGTGCAAGTTATCATTAACCCATCAACTACTGGTGCCAGCCACTCCACAGTCATGCTTCTTGCATACTAATTAGTGAATCACTAAAGAATGTATCACTAGGGCAGGCAGCTGTATATGTAATCTGCCTTACAGCATGCTATAATACATGATTGGTGGGTTTCTGAGAATGACCGTTCTGCATTGTCGTCAAGCCACAATCTGTCCCTGCAGGGTGGTACTCCTGCCACTCACTGTACGGCAGCACGGTGGCTCAGTGGTTAGCACTGCAGCTTTGGTCTCCTGGGTTCAAATCTCACCAAGGACGACATCTACAAGGAGTTTGTATATTCTCCCCGTGTTTGCGTGGGTTTTCTCCGGGTACTCCGGTTTCCTCCCACATTCCAAAGTCATACTGATAGGGAACTTAGATTGTGAGCAGCGATGTCAATGAATGTAAAGTACTGTAGAATTAGATAGGGCTATATATAAAGCTAAATTAATAGATACAGGAAGTTACAGAAGATTGTCACTACAGTAATTTGCAAATACCCGCACAGTGGGTGGCCAGGGCATGACTGCAGAGAAAGTCTGTAAGGTGTTCACTATACTGGACTAGTATTGCAGCCCATTCCTGCAATCATTTTAGGAGATGGGGTAAAAGCTCTTAAACTTTCTTGAAAGTTAATGGAAATCCTTAAGGATATAAAGTTATTCTCGGGCTTACTGTGCGCTGCTTGACCGGAATGAAATCACCACAATATGAGCAATTTGTCCATTTATTTCCCTACGCGTTTCAAAGTGTGAACCACTTCTCCTTCAGGGGTTGACATAAGGGGAACTGATACAGCGGCTTCTGGTTAAACACATGCAATATTTGAACTTTGGCGCCAAGAGCACATGTGACAGGGAACAAGAGTCAGAGTTCAGAGGTTAAAATTGCGCAGGAGCAAAGTTAAAATCATTATAATCATTTTAATCATTTTTCTTCTAATGTTTGCAGGGAATATCTTAAAAGAGATTTTTGGAAGAAAAAGGAAAGGAGATGAGGAAGAATGAAATTCTCCCAAAAAGACATGAGGATGATGTAAAACGAACCCGTCAAGAAAGGGGAAAAAAAAGGGGGGAGATGAAGGTCTGGAGCCAGAAACACTGGACTAGCGAAGAAACACGTTTGGGAGAGGGGGATTTATACCATGTTTCTAAAATTATCTAAACATATTGGTGAAATGGATAAAAATATTGGTGAAATGGATAAAAATGAATAAAAATGTGTATGTATTGAATTGTCTTTTGTATAAAATCGTATATAAAAAATCGTATATAAAAAAAATCGTACACTCACTGGCCACTTTATTAGGTACACCATGCTAGTAAGGGGTTGGACCCCCTTTTGCCTTCAGAACTGCCTCAATTCTTCGTGGCAGAGATTCAACAAGGTGCTGGAAGCATTCCTCAGAGATTTTGGACCATATTGACATGATGGCATCACACAGTTGGCGCAGATTTGTCGGCTGCACATCCCTGATGCGAATCTCCCGTTCCACCACATCCCAAAGATGCTCTATTGGATTGAGATCTGGTGACTGAGAAGGCCATTTGAGTACAGTAAACTCATTGTCATGTTCAAGAAACCAATCTGAGATGATTAGAGCTTTATGACATGGCGCATTATCCTGCTGAAAGTAGCCATCAGATGTTGGGTACATTGTGGTCATAAAGGGATGGACATGGTCAGCAACAATACTCAGGTAGGCTGTGGCGTTGCAACGATGCTCAATTGGTACCAAGGGGCCCAAAGAGTGCCCAGAAAAAATTCCCCACACCATGACACCACCACCACCAGCCTGAACCGTTGATACAAGGCAGGATGGATCCATGCTTTCATGTTGTTTATGCCAAATTCTGACCCTACCATCCGAATGTCGCAGCAGAAATCGAGACTCATCAGACCAGGCAACGTTTTTCCAATCTTCTACTGTCCAATTTCGATGAGCTTGTGCAAATTGTAGCCTCAGTTTCCTGTTCTTAGCTGAGAGGAGTGGTACCCAGTGTGGTCTTCTGCTGCTGTAGCCCATCTGCCTCAAAGTTCGACGCACTGTGCGTTCAGAGATGCTCTTCTGCCTACCTTGGTTGTAACGGGTGGCAATTTGAGTCACTGTTGCCTTTCTATCAGCTCGAACCAGTCTGCCCATTCTCCTCTGACCTCTGGCATCAACATGGCATTTCCGGCCACAGAACTGCCGCTCACTGGTTTTTTTTTCTTTTTCGGACCATTCTCTGTAAACCCTAGAGATGGTTGTGCGTGAAAATCCCAGTAGATCAGCAGTTTCTGAAATTCTCAGACCAGCCCTTCTGGCACCAACAATCATGCCACGTTCAAAGGCACTCAAATCACCTTTCTTCCCCATACTGATGCTCGGTTTGAACTGCAGGAGATTGTCTTGACCATGTCTACATGCCTAAATGCACTGAGTTGCCGCCATGTGATTGGCTGATTAGAAATTAAGTCTTAACACACAGTTGGACAGGTGTACCTAATAAAGTGGCCAGTGAGTGTATATAAAAAATGGTATATGAAAAATATATATATAAAAATATATATATAAAATTTCAATAGGCGCGAGGTGAAGGAAAAAATGCGGCAAAGCCGCTTGTGCATATCAGAAAGGAAAGGACCCATCCATCAGGAGGGAAAAAAAGGGGACTCAAGTCCAGGGTGAAAACCGCTGAGCTAGAATGAATTTCCCCTTATGTCAACCTTAATTTCCCCTTATGTCAACCCCTGAAGAAAAAGTGGTTCACACTTTGAAACGCGTAGGGAAATAAATGGACAAATTGCTCATATTGTGGTGATTTCATTCCGCAGCGCACAGTAAGCCCGAGAATAACTTTATATCCTTAAGGATTTGCATTGGAGGTCACGCAGTGGACCTTCGGGCGTGCAGCAAGCTGACGGCGAGTTTATATGCTTATACCTCTCCTGGAAAGGGTGAGTAGACTTTTTTCACATCTATTTCATTTATCACCAGATAAGACCCTATTGCGCTCTTTTGTTTCCTAGTTTTATTATATTTTGAAAGTTAATGGAGAATCTCATTGTTTTGACTCTTTGATAGAATATTCCAGGGGACCATGATTTTACTTGCTAGTTAGGGGTGTCCTAGCTACCCTGTGACAAGAAGACCAACTGTTACTACAACATAAGGGTATGTGTACATGACTTTTTCAGGTGGATCTACTCCGAAACTCGCATGAAAAAGTACTAAACACTGAAAAGACTGAAAGACTTGTGGTTCAAATGTTCAGTCTTTTGAGCATCATATAACCACTTCACGTTTCCCAAAAACGTTATGCAGTTAAAAAACGTGACCTGGCCAATCTTCAAGCATTTTCTACTCAGAAAACACTATTTACTTGTACATATCAATGGGAAGGCTCAGAAGACACCAGGGCATCCTTTTAAGTGTTTTTGCTTGAGAAACTGCTACTTGTTTCTTCATTGGTAAATGAAGTTAAAACACCAGTACAAGACACACCAAAAATGTTGCAAAAGATGTTAAAAAAGCACTTAAGGACAAAAAAATGCAGGTGTTTCCTTAAGCAGTTTCTGGTTAAAACCCCTCATGAGGTTCACCCATCCTGGAAAGAAGGCATGTGCACATACCCTAAATCTGCCTTCTGTTTGCCAGAATAGCCCAAACCGTGTTTTGCCTACAACTCCCCATATACTTAGTACAGTGGCCGTTATCCTACCCTGCACACCAAGTGTCTTATTTCCCATCCTATTTAGTACCAATGTATTCTGCAGCACTGGATAAGGGATACACTCCAAGGTCATTATCACAGGATGCGGATGAACCAATCATTGTTTTGAAATGCAGAAAAATCCACAGACATGGGAAGAAACCATAAAGGGGAGATACTGCCCACCAAAGGGCACAGAAATATGCTTCCAACACAGTTTATTAATTGCTCACGTCCAGTCTTCACAAATATACTAGAATTACTGGATTATTTTCTGGTCACATCATGGGGACCCCTGGATTACATGTCCACTGATGTACGGTGTTACACCTGAAACACTGCCATTACCTATTATGGTGTGACTAGTGGACCTGAAAAATTAATAATACATTGTGCGTGAAGAATTTCCCACCCTGTTTAGAGTGTAGACCCTCGCTGTATCAGCTGCAGTGTGATGGCAGGAGTCCTACACCACAATCACTCCTGGATGTGGCCTTGGTCTGTGCCCAGTAGGGGCTGCCATACACAGTGCCCCTCCGCCTGTGTGCCCAGCACGGTACCCTCTACTCCAGCCTCACATTCAGCACTGTGACTCAGTACCTTTTCCTGTACACCCTCCAGCCATATAGCGTACCCTCTGCACCCACTCTTCACCCTTTCTCCTGTGCACCCTCAGCAGTTGCCCCTTCCCTCTACAGTGACCTCTGCTTGGCTCCACACAACACTCACTGATGGTCCTACAGGAAGACCTGCATTCCCCTGGCACACACAGGCGAGTCCTGTCAGCACAGAGCACCAGTGTCGTGCACAGTCCCTCCCCAGTATACCCTCCCTGGATCAGTATCCCCCCTAGCACAACCACCAGCTTCTTCTGTGAGTCTGTGTGTAGCACAGTGACTGGCCACGGGTGACGACATGCAGGGATAGACGCTACCTGTCACTCCCGCACATATAATAAAGTCAGTGCTAGTAAGTGACGTCTCTAGCCGCGGCCAGGGAACCGCAAGAGGGAGCCCTGACAGAACGACGCAGCGGTTGCCATCACTCAAGATGGCCAAAAGAAGCGTCACGCTGACCTAATAGCGGCTTTAGCGTACTCCTGGTAGCGCATGCGCAGAGGAGCGGCTCTTGCTAGTTTGTGGAATGGGCGGCACTGACTGCACCGTGCTGCACACAGCCCTGAGCCCAGGTGTGCGCTGCTCCTCAGATCCCAGCAATGCATAGTCTCAGGATTTGGCGTGGTCAGTACCGGATACCGGGGCTGTGGCAGAATTCCGCACCTGTAATTCACACCTCAAGGTTTTTTTTATACGTTTCCTACATTTGCAGATAAATCATGGCTCCATTACCATCAGGGTGTCTTTTCACGTTATTCTCTTTTTAACCCTTTGTGGAGCAGGGAACTTTTTATTTTACACTTTCCCATTTTTTCCCGCTCCTTCTTCCAAGAGCTTTTTTATTTTTACCTGGACTAAGATGTGTGAGGCCTTAATTTTTTGCGGCACGAGTTGTAGTTTTGATTGCCATCATTTACTTGACCGACTAAACACGGTAACAGATTTCCAAGTGTGATGAAATGGTGACACAATGCGATTTCACCATTATTTTTTGGGTCTTATTTTTACGCCGTTCATTTTGTTGTGGAAATGACTTGGAAACATGATTGTTCGTGTCCGTTCTATTATGGCAATACCAAACATGCAGCGATTTTAATTTTTTTTTTTTTACAATTAAGTGGTAAATACTTTTTAGAATATTATAAAAAAAATAAACTATCATTTTATGAGACCCGTATAATTTTTTTTAGAGAGGTGAAGTGACCAAACAAACACAATTCTGGTGTTTTGATTTTTGTTTTTGTCTTTACAGTATTTACTAATCATACTTTAACCCTTTAGTGACAGAGCCAATTTGGTACTTAAAGGGAATCTGTCACCCCATTTTAGCCCTATCAGCTGCGGGCACCCCCATCAGGGGCTTATCTACAGCATTCTGTAATGCTGTAGTTAAGCCCCCGATGTAACCTGAAAGATAAGAAAAAAGATTTAGATTATACTCACCCCGGCGTCCAGTCCGGTCCGATGGGTATCGCGTGCCTCCCATCTTCATAAAAAGATGTTCTCCTTCTTGCTTCTCCCTCGGCTCCTGTGCAAGCGTTCTTTATCTGCCCTTGAGGGCAGAGTACTGCAGTGCACAGGCGCCAGGAAAGGTCAGAGAGGTCCTGCGCACTGCAGTATTCTGCTCTACCCTCAAGAGGGCAGATAAAGTACGTGTGCGCAGGAGCCGAGGGAGGAGGACATCATCGTATGAAGATGGGAGGCGGCGGACGTGACAGCGACACCCATCGGACCGGACCGAACGCCGGGGTGAGTATAATCTAACTTTTTTTATTATCTTTCAAGTTACATTGGGGGCTTATCTACAGCATTACAGAATGCTGTAGATAAGCCCCTGATGGCGGTGCCCGCAGCTGATAGGGCTAAAATGGGATGACAGATTCCCTTTAATTACCAAGCCAGTTTTTACAATTCTGACCACTCTCACTTTATGAGGTAATACACATGTGGTCAAAATTGTTGGTACCAGAGTCGGACTGGAACACCTTGGGCCCAACAGAGAAAATCATTCTTGGGGCCCACTATGTATCTACATAGAAATAAATTCAAGACCACCAACTGTGTTGTAAAACGCGCTAATATCAGTGTATAATATAAGGTAGTACACATCTTAATTATGAGGCAGGGGTTGGGGTAACCTCCTCATAGAATATAATGCAACCCCTCATATAATATAATGCAGCCCCCTCATAGAATATAACGCAGCCCCCCTCATAGGGTATAATACAGCACCCCACAAAATATAATACAACCCCCTCATATAGTATAATGCAGCCCCTCCACAGAATATAATATAGCCCCCTCAGAGAATAATGCAACCCCCTCATAAGGAAGCCCCTCCCATAGAATATACTGTAGCTCCCTCATAGGGCATAATGCAGTTCCCCTCATATAGTATGCAGTAACACCCTGAGAGAATAATGCAGCCCCCCACAGAATATAATGTAGCCCCCCTCATAGGGTCTAATACAGCCCCCCTCCACCTCCATCATTGTTCTCCCCCTCCACCCCCATCATTGTCCTCATCACCACCTCCATCATTCCCGTCTCACCCCCCACCTCCATCATTGCCTCCTCCTCCACCACCATTGTCCTTTGCACCACTACCATTATTGTTGTCACACCGCCCCACCATACTTACTCCGCCTTGGCGTCCTGGCGTGTCTCTGGACCGGGAGCGCGCCACACGGTGTCCTCACTTCCGGTCTCGCGGCCGGCTCCGGGTTCACATCACATGAAGAGAAGAGACAGAGGGTCAGGGGTGCAGCAGCTCTGGTGGTGGTGAGGTGGCAGAATGGTTATTGCAGGCTGTAAGCTTTCCTGAAGAGATGGGTTTTCAGGTTCCATTTAAAGGATCCGAGGGTGGTGGATAATTGGACGTGTTGAGGCATGGAATTCCAGAGGATGGGGGATATTCGGGAGAAATCTTGGAGGTGGTTGTGTGAGGAACAAATAAGTGTGAAAGAGAGTAGGAGGTCTTGGGAGGATCGAAGAATACGTATGGGAAGATATTGGGAGATTAGTTCAGAGATATAGGGAGGGGCCAGGTTGTGGATGGCTTTGTAGGTCATTGTTAGTAGTTTGAACTGGATTTGTTGGGGAATTGGGAGCCAGTGGAGGAATTTGCAGAAGGGAGAAAGGGGAGTAGCGAGGAGAGAGGTGGATTAGTCGGGCAGCAGAGTTGAGGACAGACTGGAGTGGAGCAAGAGAGTTAGCAGGGAGGCCACAGAGGAGAGTGTTGCAGTAGTCAAAGCGTGAGATGATGCGTACAAGAGCTTTAGCAGATCGAGGGCTGAGGAAGGGACGGATTCTGGAAATATTTTTGAGTTGGAGGCGACAGGAGGTGGCAAGAGTTTGGACGTGCAGTTTGAAGAACAGGGCAGAGTTGAGAGTTACTCTGAGGCAGCGGATTTCTGGTGCGGGAGAGAGCATGATGCCGTTTACTATAATAGATAGATCAGGTAGGGAAGATACGTGAGATGGAAGAAAGATGATGAGTTCGGTTTTGTCTACATTGAGTTTTAGGAAGCGAGAAGTGAAGAAGGAGGATATGGCTGATAGACACTCCGGGATTCTGGACAGCAGAGAGGTGACATCTGGGCCAGACATTTAGATCTGAGTGTCGTCTGCATACATGTGGTACTGGAAGCCATGGGATTTATGAGTTGCCCTAGGCCAAGGGTTTAGATGGAAAAAAGTAGGGGCCCCAGGACAGAACTTTGGGGGACTCAGAGAGAGGGCGGGATGAAGAGGTTGTGTGGAAGTGGGAAGCGCTAAATGTGCGGTGGGAAAGGTATGAGGCGATCCTGGACAGGGCAAGGTCTTTGATGCCAAGGGAAGAAAGAATCCGTAGCAGTAGGCAGTGGTCGACTTTGTCAAAGGCAGAGGACAGGTTGAGGAGGATGGAGAACTGTCTGTTAGCTTTGGCTGTGAGTAAGTCATTAGTAATTTTGGTCAGGGCAGTTTCGGTGGAGTGATGGGGGCGGAAGCCAGATTGGAGGTTGTCAAGGAGACAGATGAGAGGTGGGAGGAAAGTTGAGCATGGACATGCTGCTCAAGACTCAAGGAGTTTGTAAGCAAATGGGAGCAGTGATATGGGGCGATAGCTGAGCGTAGTAGTTGGGTCAAGGTTTGTTTTTTTGAGGATGGGTGTGATGGTGGCATGCTTGAAGGCAGAGGGGAAGGTACCAGAAGATATCGATAGGTTGAAGAGATGGTTAGGGCTGGAATGAGTGTGTTAGGTTGAGGAGCAGGTGGGAAGGGTTGGGGGTCAACTGCACAGGTGGTGAGGTGTGATTTGGAAAGGAGGTGAGTAAGCTCTCCTTCAGCAATG
Organism: Dendrobates tinctorius; assembly: GCF_039654945.1. Lineage (NCBI taxonomy): Eukaryota > Metazoa > Chordata > Amphibia > Anura > Dendrobatidae > Dendrobates > Dendrobates tinctorius. The sequence goes on along the minus strand of NW_027361975.1, from coordinate 1,115,703 downwards.
TTGGAGAGGGAGGTTATTAGGGAAGGGCAGAGGTCTGATATGTGGAGTGGTTGGGGTGGTGGAACAGTAAAGGTTTGCCTTGTTTGGTCGATCTTATTTTTGAAGTAGGTGGCAAAGTCCTCGGCAGAGATGAGGGGAGTTGGCAGTGGTGGGCGGAGAAGAGTTAAATGTGCTGAACCGTTGTTTTGGGTTGTTGGATAATGAAGGTACAAGGTTTGTGAAATAGGTCTGTTTAGCAGAGGTGAGGGCTAATTTGAAGGCAAGTGTAGCTTGTTTGAAAGCAGTGAAGTTGTCTGGCAGGCGTGTTTTCTTCCAACTCCGCTCCGTGACCCTGGATGCTTGTCGAAGTTTTTTGGTGCCAGGGTTACCTATTGATTCATCGCACTTTGCCATGCGTGAGAGGGGTGACTGAGTCTATGGCAGATGTGAGGGTGGCATTGTGGAAAGTGGTGGCGCAGTCCGTGTCGTGGAGTGACGATATGGAGGACAGAGGTCGAAGAGAGTCTGTGAGTGTCTAGGTGTGCAAGGTTTCTGCGAGGATGTGCTAGTGGCTGGACATGGGGGGCAGGTGAGAAGGACAAGGATGAGAAGGTGAGTAGATGGTGGTCAGATAGGGGGACGGGAGAGGTTGTGAGATTAGGTAGGGAACAGAGATGGGTGAAGATGAGGTCTAATGTATGTCCATCTGTGTGACTGGCTGTGGAGGACCACTAAGTCCAAAGGATGAGGTAAGTGACAGAAGTTTGGAGGCTGGTGGGTGTCAATGGGGATGTTGAAGTCCCCCATGATGATGGTGGGCATGTCAGCAGAGAGAAAGTGGAGGAGCCAGGTGGAGAATTGGCCAATGAAGGCAGTGGCTGAGCCCGGTGGTTGGTATATGACAGACATTTGGAGATTAGAGGGAGAGTAGATACGGACAGAGTGAACCTGGAAAGAAGGGAGGATAAGGGAGGGTAGGGGTTGGATAGGGTTAAAGGAGCAGTTTTTAGAAAGGAGGAAACCCACTCCTCCACTATGTCTGTTGCCAGAGCGAGGACTGTGGGTAAATTGGAGGCCGCTGTAACTCAGTGCAGCAGGGAAGGCTGTGTCAGAGGGTGTCAGCCAGGTCTCAGTGAGGGCCAGGAAGGAAAGGTTGCGGGAGGTAAAGAGATCATGGATCACGTGGAGCTTGTTGCAGACAGAGCTGGCATTCCAAAGTGCTCCAGAGAGAGGGAGCGGGGGGGGGGGGGGTCGGTGACACAGATTTTTAGTGTGAGGGAATGTGGTAGTTTCTCTTAGAGAAAGATAGGGGTGTGGATTAGTGGGATGGATGAGGCGGGGGGGCAAGATTGGGGGCCACTGTAACTCAGTGCGGCAGGGGAGGCTGTGTCAGAGGGTGTCAGCCAGGTCTCAGTGAGGGCCAGGAAGGAAAGGTTGTGGGAGATAAAGAGATCATGGATCACGTGGCGCTTGTTTCAGACGGAGAGGGCATTCCAAAGTGCTCCAGAGAGAGGGAGCGGGGGGGTGGGGGTCAGTGACACAGATTTTAAGTGTGAGGGAATGTGGTAGTTTCTCTTAGTGTGAGAAAAATAAGGGTGAGGATTAGTGGGATGGATGAGGCGGGGGAGCAAGATTGGGGGATATGTCGCCAGCAGTGAGAAGTAGAGATAGGGAAAGCAGGTGGGTGAAGGAGAGTGACCAACTTGTATTATATTTTATTTGGAGAGGTCTGAGGTTAAGGGGTAGGTCTGTAGATGAAGCAAGGTAGGAGGGTAAAAGAGAGGGGGAAATAGTTATTTGGTTCGAGAGTGCAGGAGTTCGGGGATAGCGAAGGAGAGTGAGAATTAGTGGAGCAAAAATGGTGAGGGCAAATATGAGCATGGTTAAAGAGCAGGGTAAGAAAAGAAAGGCAAGTAAAATTAGAAGATAGTGATTAAACTTACCTTTCTGGCCAATTTCTGGTATATTTCTGATGTTACACTTAAAATATGTCACACTTCAAATGATGTTACATCTGAGCAAGGTCAGATATGACCCACTCTATGCAACTTATATCATTCAAAAAAAAAATATCAGGCAGCCTCTTCCTGTAGGAGGCGCCTGATTATCACTTGTGCACCCCTGATTTAGGCCCCTGCTCCCTGTGTGTACCCGGCGTTACAATACTCCTTGTTACCTAACTCCACTGTCTTCCCTCTAGTGCCCATCTACTCCAGTCCTCGCCAGCCCCCAGCTCCCTCTCCGCACCTCTTCCGAGTGGTCTGCTTGGTCCTTCCTGTCCGTTCCGTTTTGGATCCTGTACCCTGCCTCACTCCATTCTCGTCCTCTATCCCCAGGACACCTAACCCTGTTCTGCCTCTTGTATTTCCTACGGGCTGTGTCTTGGTACCGGCTGTCGCGGTGATTGTCTCCCCGGGGCCTGCCCCTGACGCTCCCTGTATACAGTAGGTGGCGGTCCTCACTAGGTTAGCTCATCCGGGGTAGGTTTGTCACTATGACCCAGTTGGTTCACTCTAGGAGTTTCGCAAGTTGTCACAGCTGTCCTTTACACCACAACCATCATTGCTTTCTCCTCCACCACCCCATCATTGCCCATTCCACCACCTCCATCATAGCCTCCCCCCACCACCATCATCATTGTCCTTTTCACCACAACCATCATTGCCTTCGCCCCCACCACCCTATCATTGTCCATTCAACCACCTCCATCATTGCCTCTCCCCACCACCATTGCCTCCCCTCTCCCCCACCATTGCCCATTCCACCACCTCCATCATTGCCTCCCTCGCCACCATCATCATTGCCTCCCTTCATCACCACCATCATCATTGCCTCCCCCCACCACCATCATTGCCTTCTCCCCTCTTCCTCCATCATTGCTTCCTCCCTCACTACCCCCATTGTCCTTTCCACCACCAACATTGCCTTTTCCACTACCAACATTGCCTTCTCCCCCACCAACATTGCCTTCTCCCCCACCACCCCCATAACTGCTCTATCCATCACCCACATCATTGCAAGTCTCCAATTTCTCTCACACACACACAACACCACTATCACACATACAGCACTACACACAGACAGCACTGCACCACTCTCTAACACACACACAAAGCACCGCACCACATACACAGACAGCCACACACATGCAGGCAGGCAGACACACACACACAGCATCCACTCATCTCTCAGCACGTTCCCAGCAGCTGCAGCACATCCCGGCAGATTCCTCTCTGAAACAGCCACGCTGAATGATGACGTCATCCAGCCGTGCTGACTCGGGCAGGAAGGAGGACGCCGTCGGATCCCTGCAGCTCCGTGCCGGTACCAAGCTGCAGGGATCGCAATTAGGGTTCGTCACCCTTTAGGGGCCCACCTTTCGGAGCCCCGATTCAGCAGCACCAGCGGGCTGTGTTAGCCTCAGCCTGCGGCTAACGCTGCCCACTATTAAAGTGAAGTGGTATTCACTCCTCTCCATGCCAATGCGGGCATGGGGAAGCGTGAATATTCATTTCTCTTTAGCAGCGGGGACATGCTCCTGTCTCCAGCTGCTGCTCTCAGGCATCGGGAGGGCCCCCCTTGACTCAGGGGCCCCATAGCAGCTGGGTGTGCCGCTATTAGCGACATGCCACTGGCTAGGGGGCTCCTGGAGCAGTGGGGGCCCTAGGCAGCTGCTGGACAATATGCCAGCAGGTGTCAGTGCCTGGGCCTACCGGAGAGTCACAGAAATAACTTGAATCTGACAAAAGTAATAATAAATTAAAAATCTATGAAAATGAACAAATGAAAGTCAGACATTGCTTTTCAACCATGTTTCCACAGAATTTAAAAAAAATAAAACTCATGAAATAAGACTGGACAGAAATGATGGTACCCCTGAAAATAATGTGACAAAAGGGACATGTTAAATCAAGGTTAGCCTCACAGGTGTCTACAATCTTGGAATCAGTGAGTGGGCCTGTATATAGGGCTACAGATATGCACTGTGCTGTTTGGTGATGTAGTGTGTATCACACTCAACATGGACCAGAGGACACAAAGGAAAGAATTGTCTCTGGATATTAGAAAGTTATAGACAAACGTGTAAAGGGTATGTGCACACGTTGCAGATGTGAATGTGGAATTTTCTACACAGAATCTTCATCTCTTGGCAGAAAACGCAAGTAAAAATCCACGCGGATTTGATGCGGATTTTCATGCGTTTTTTTCATGCGGATTTATGTGCGTTTTTATAAGCTAAATAAATATATTTTATTTAACAAAAAAAAGGATTGTGATGTAATTTCTTTGTCCAACCTCTTATTTTAAATATTCTATTGATGTCAGTGTTCTACACAGGAGATAATCGTGGGACACTCGTTATTAACTGGACTACGGCAGAAAGGTATGTATAGGTTGGTTTATTAATTTTATTTTTATTACAGTAGATCGAGGGCTTCGAGGACTAGGTGATTGGTGAGTATGTACTCTGTATTATATGTTGTATGTACTGTCTGTAATGTATGTGTATATGTATGTACTGTATGCGCTGTATTTTTTTTTTACTACTGAACACATGCATTGTCTAATGGGACTACTTTCCCATCATCGGCAATGCTATAGCACTGTGAGCATTCATAGCCAGATGGGAGCAGTAGTCCCATCAGACGGCTGCTTACACAGACATGCACACACACAGGGACTCACAGAGACACACACACCACACACATACATGCAGACCCCCGCATACAGACACGCACAGTCTCCGCCCACACTCTTTCTTCCTCCAAATCTGCAGCGTTTCTCGCACCCACATCCGCAGAAAATCTGCAGATCTTTTTACACCTGCGGTTTTGCTGCGGATGTGCCTGACTCAATGGAAGTCAACGGGTTCAGAAACGCTGCAGTTCCGCAAAAAGAATTGACAAGCTGTAGGAAAAAAAACTGCAAATCTGTACGGATTTCTCCACAGCTTGTGCACAGAAATTCTTAAATTCACATTGAATAACATTGACTGTGCACTATACTGCGGATTTGATGCAATTCCGCGCGTCCAAAAACTCTGCAGAAACGCATCTAAATCTGCAACATGTGCACACAGCCTTAAGGTAAAAGTGTAAAAGTTATAAGACCATGTCCAAGCAGCTTGATGTTCCTGTGAGTAGAGTTGCACATATTATTCAGAAATTTAAGCTCCATGGGACTGTAGCCAACCTCCCTGGATGTGGCCGCAGGAAGAAAATTGATGACAAATCAAAGAGATGGATAATATGAATGGTAACTAAAGAGCCCAGAAAAACTTCTAAACAGATTACAGTTGAACTTCAAGCTCAAGGAACATCAGTGTCAGCACCATCCGTCCTTGTATGAGCCAAAGTGCACTTCATGGGAGACCAAGGAGGACACCACTGTTGGAAAAAAATCATAAAAAAGCAAGACAGACTGGAATTTGCCAAACTACATGTTGACAAGGCACAAAGCTTCTGGGAGAATGTCCTATGGACAGATGAGACAAAAATTGAACTTTTTGGCAAGGCACATCAGCTCTATGTTGACAGACGGAAAAATTAAGCATATCAAGAAAAGAACACTGTCCCTACTGTAAAACATGGAGGAGACTTTATTATGTTCTGGGGCTGCTTTGATGCATCTGGCACAGGGTGTCTAGAATCTGTGCAGGGTACAATGAAATCTCAAGACTATCAAGGGATTCTAGAGAGAAATGTGCTGCCCAGTGTCAGAAAGCTTGGTCTCAGTCGCAGGTCATGGGTCTTGCAACAGCTTAATGACCCAAAACACATAGCTAAAAACACCCAAGAATGGCTAAGAGGAAACATTGGACTATTCTGAAGTGGCCTTCTATGAGCCCTGACCTAAATCCAATTGAGTATCGTTTCAGCTGAAACATGCCATCTGGAAAAGGCAACCTTCAAACACGAGACAACTGGAGCAGTTTGCTCTTGAGGAGTGGGCCAAAAGTCCTGTCGAGAGGTGCAGGAGTCTCATTGACAGTTACAGGAATCGTTTGATTGCCGTGATTGCCTCAAAAGGTGGTGCAACAAAATATTAATATTAAGGGTACCATCATTTCTGTCCAGGACTACTTCATGAGTTTTATTTTTTTAATTTCTGTGGAAGCATGGTTGAAAAGCAATGACTGATTTTCATTATTTATTATTACTTTTGTCAGATTCGAGTTATTTCTGTCACCATTGTGGGTTTTTTTGTCATTAAACGAGGGGTACCAGCAATTTTGACCACGTGTGTAGCTCTAAAAGGCTTCAACGTATGTCACGGATTCTGAGATTGTTTTTTCGTGACATATTGTACTTCATGATGTAATACCCATGCCCGTACCTCCGCGGGGTCCCCGTTGGGGCCTCCGCTCTCAGTCTGCTCCCCGCCTCTCTGCTTATGGTCTCTCCCCTGCTCCTGCTTCCTAGCATGTGGCCAGCAGATCCCCAGGTATGATGCTGAGGGCGTGCACGATCCCGGCCTCTTAAAGAGACAGCGCGCATTTTTCAAAATATGCTGTTAATCAATGGTGTCCTTATGTGTGCTATTTCTGGCCCCTCTGCAATAGAGAGGGCGCCGGAGCAACAAGTGTTTCCTGTTGCTAGATTTCGGTTTAGTGTTATGACGTGCCTGTGATCTGTTGTGACTTTCCAGTGTCCTGCCAGTACCCAGCTGATACTGTTTGTCTTCTCAGACTAGCAGTGACTTGCTACTCCATCCCTGGTACGATACCAGTGCTGCCTGTGCAAATTCCATCCTACTCAGCCGTCCGTCACTCCGTTACCCACGACGATGTCAGTACTGCCAGAGCCAGCTCCATCCCGTCCAGCCGTTTCCCGCCTGTCAAGATCTACTCTACCTGTTATCCCTGTCTGTGCACCTGTTCCACTGGGCCAGCTTCCATGTGTTCGGGGTCTAACTGGAGGAAGCACCTGTGTCCCTCGGACATTCCATTCTGATCCTGTTTGAGGAGTCTTACTACGGGCGTCTGGGGTTCGCATAGTCACGCCCCCTTGGGCGCCCCCCAGACTGTGGTCCCGTAAAAATAGCAATAAAAGAATGTGCACTTTAACATTTGTGCCTCTGCTTCCATTCATTTCACATGATAGTGGTAACATTTCTTTGATATGACTTGTGTTTATTTACAAAAAAAACGGAAACTTGGCAAAAATTTTGAAAATTTTACAATTTTCAAACTTTTAATTTTTGTGCCCTTAAATCGTAGAGTGGTGTCACACAAAATAGTTAACAAATAGCATTTCCCACATGTCTACTTCACATCAGCACAATTTTGGAAACATAATTTTTTTGTTAGGACATTATAAGGGTTAATAGTTGACCAGCAATTTCTAATTTTTCCAATAAAATTTGCGAAACCATTTTTTTAGGGACCACCTCACATTTGAAGTGAGTTTGGGGGGGTCAATATGACAGAAAATACCCAAAAGTGACTCCATTCTAAAAACTGTACCCCTCAAGGTGCGCAAAACCACATTCAAAAAGTTTATTAACCCTTCAGGTGCTTCACGAGAACTAAAGCAATATGGAAGGAAAAAATGAACATTTTACTTTTTTCACAAAAAAAATTTACTTTGGAACCAAACTTTTTTATTTTTTACAAGGCTAGCAGGAGAAAATGGACCACAAAATTTATTGTGCAATTTCTCCTGAGTAGGCAGATACACCGTATGTGGGGGAAAACCACTGTTTGGGCGCATGGCAGGGCTCAGAAGGGAGGGAGCACCATTTGACTTTTTGAACGCAAAATTGGCTGAATTCAATAGCGGGCACCATGTCGCGTTTGGTGACCCCCTGATGTACCTAAATAGTGGAAACCCCCCAATTCTAACTCCAACCCTAACACATCAATAACAGAAAAACTTTCTGAAACAACGATAACTAGTCTGAACAGGTGCATACCAAAAAATAACTTGCACATCAAAATACGAAAATGGTTGCACTTAATCGTGCTAAAGCATGTCAATGTGAAATACATGAAGTGTGAATAGCAAAATGGCTTTTGAAATTCAGGAAAAATACACATTAGACGCTTAGCATAAAATTTGGCCAAATAATGTGAGCCCGTCCACCAGGTAATCTTATGAATCAGATGGGTCCCTGACCTAACTGCCCAGTGTGAACAATTACCTATGGCTAATCTTTGAATGTATGGGTGAATATAAACACCTCTCTTGGTAAAGCCTACCTTTATGGGTTGGTCGGAACCTGGAGTGATTAGATGTAATTAAAATCACTGCATGGTGAAGGGTGGAGTGCTCAGTGAGAAAACTTAGCATATAAATAACAGAAAAACTGAGTAAAACAACGAGCATACCAAAAAAAAACTTGCATATCATATCAAAATACGAAACTGGTTGCACTCAATCGTGTTAAAGCATGTCAATGTGAAATGCATGAAGTGTGAATAGCAAAATGGCTTTTGAAATTTAGGAAAAATACTCATTAGACAGAATGACAATATGACAGAAAATACCTAAAAGTGACACAATTTTAAAAACTGCATCCCTCAAGGTGTGCAAAACCACATTCAAGAAGTTTATTAATCCTTCAGGTGCTTCACAAGTAAAGGAATTTGGAAGGAAAAAATGAAAAAAAACTTACTTTGGGACCAAACTTTTTTATTTTATTTTACAAGGGTATCAGGAGAAGATGGACCAAAAAATTTGTTGTGCGATTTCTCCTGAGTACGCCGATATCCCGTATGTGGGGGAAAGCCACTGTTTGGGCGCATGGCAGGGCTTAGAAGGGAGGGAGCACCGTTTGACCTTTTGAACGCAAAACTTGCTGAAAGCAATGGCGGGTGCCATGTCGTGTTTGGAGACCCCCTGATGTACCTAAACAGTGGAAACCCACCCAAATCTAACTCTAACCTTAACACAGTCCTAACCCCAACACACCCCAAACCCTAATCACAACCATATCCCTAACCCCAACACCACCCTAACTCTAACCCTAGCCCCAACCCTAGCTCAACTCTGACCCTAGCTCTAACCCCAACCCTAACTGCAAAGAATGAAAAAAAATACATTTTTTTATTTTAGAATTTTTACCCAACTAAGCTGCTGATAAAGGGGGGTTTAATTTACATTTTTTTTAAATTTTGATCACTGTGATAGGGTCTATCTCAGTGATCAAAATGAACCAATAGGAAAAATCTCCTATTGTTGCAGAATAACGGCTGGCAGATCTCAGCGGGAGACTGCGCATGCGCCCGCGATTTTCTTCCAGGAAAAAGACGGCGGAAAACTGCACATGCGCCGGCCATTTTCTTCCAGGAAGAAGATGCGGAGGGCCAGAGGGTCCATGGATGGCGGAGGTACCAAGGGCTCTCCAGGGACCTCATTTCTCTCTCCTCTGGTATGCTAAATCTTTTTTCTTTTTAGATCGCTATTGCGATTCGAGACCCCGGAGGTTTAATTTACATTTTTTTTTAAATTTTGATCACTGTGATAGGGTCTATCTCAGTGATCAAAATGAACCAATAGGAAAAATCTCCTATTGTTGCAGAATAACGGCTGGCAGATCTCAGCGGGAGACTGCGCATGCGCCCGCGATTTTCTTCCAGGAAAAAGACGGCGGAAAACTGCACATGCGCCGGCCATTTTCTTCCAGGAAGAAGATGCGGAGGGCCAGAGGGTCCATGGATGGCGGAGGTACCAGGGGCTCTCCAGGGACCTCATTTCTCTCTCCTCTGGTATGCTAAATTTTTTTTCTTTTTAGATCGCTATTGCGATTCGAGACCCCGGAGATTTTCCAATGCTGGGCTGCGCTATACTGTACTTTTGAAGACACTATTGAATTTAACATATTATGTCCTGGAAAACAGGAAAAAAATTCCACGTGTGGTGAAATTGCAAAAAAGTGCAATTCCACAGTTGTTGTTTTTTTTTTTTTTTTAACAAAGGTCACTAGATGCTAAAAATGACCTGCCATTATCATTTTCCAGGTCAATACGAGTTCATACAGGAAAGATACTGTGGGTACAGAAAGTATTCAGACCCTTTTCACTCTTTATTTCATTGCAGCCAGGGTCGGACTGAGGCACCAGGACACCGGAGGAGCCTCTGGTGGGCCCCGCCCCCATCCCCTGACTCCGTCATTAGTCCCTGCCCTGCATGTCAATAGTGCCTACAACTGACCGGTCATGCTGTATGCAGATGTCAGGCGCACCGGTGGCTGGGCACAACTCCTAGACTAGGCGCAAACTCCCCTCATCCAGCTGAGAGCACTGTGCCAGCCATTTCCACATCATTCTATAAATCCCAGCAATGACGTTGCTGGGCTGCTCTGTGCGCACAGGACCTGTGATGATGTCACGAGGGGAGGAGTCAGGGGTCACATGATCAGGGGCCTCGGTGTTTGCAAGACTCTGCTGTGATGGTTGTCATGGTGCTGGATGAGGGGATGTTTATGTGTGGGGTCAGGATGGGGTTTACAGGGTGGATGTAGCGGAGCCGCGTGTGTACGAGGTGTACAGAGTGGAGCCATGTATGTACGAGGTGTATGGAAGGGATCCCTGTGTGTATGAAGTGTACGGTGCAATGTGTGTGTACAGGGTGTACGGAGTGGAGCCGTGTGTGTTCGGGGTGTGCGGAGCGGAGCCGTGTTCAGGGTGTATGGAGCGGAGCCATGTGTGTACTATATAGGGGCTCATACTGTATGTAGGGGGCTGTGTGCGGGCTCATACAATAAATAGGGGGGTTGTGTGAGGTCTCATATAGTATTTAGGGGGCTATGTGGGGGCATAATGCCTGGGCTTGTGAGCTATTATTTTCAGTGCAGTGCAGCCTATGGTCTCCTTTTCTTGTCCTGATTGAAGGAATTCCCTGATGAATTGCTGAATTACCAAAAGAGGTGGGGGAACACATCAGAAGAAGATGCCATTAAGCAAAGTACACAACTGTTCATGCCATATGGTTTCACTCTCGCTATATAAATATATAATAGTCCATAAAATTGTGACTATGAGGTATATGGATTTTTAAACTTAGTAAAGAGAGAATTTTTGTACAAGGGCCCGATAGGTTGATCGCGTTCACTGTTAATTCAGGGGTCTATGTGGATGTTCATATTGTATGTGGGATCTCATACTGTATATAGGGGAATGTCAGCATACTTAATTCTGCTCAGGATTAAGTCATACTATTAATATAAAAAAAATATAACATTTTGAGCAGCCTATTGGTGCGGTTCCACAGTCATGGTCTGTCATGTGGACCCTTGGGAAGATTAATCTCCCACCCTGCTCTATTTTGCATAGTACCATGTTATGTATAGTGCTGTACATAAGGGAAAAATTTGCGTAGCGCGCCACTATCTCTGACGTTTGTCATCAGCCCACGCCTTCTAAACTGCCCGGGCCCCTGTGTGTGAGCCAAAATCAGGAGTGGAACAATTAGGCCAGGTTCACACATGCGAGAAACTCGTCCGAGTCTCTCGCATGAACACCCGGCACTGCCGCCGGCACGCTCCGATCCCAGTGTCGGGATTTCATGCGAAAGACTTGCACGAGTTTCTCGCATGTGTGACCCCGACCTTACAGGAAAAGTATACTAAAAACATGTCACTAGTTCGGGATTTATCACCTACTACTGGCTTTGGCTTACACATACTGAAGTATAAAACTGACTGTGTGAACATGGTCTTAGACTTTAGTTCTTGGTGCAGAAAAATCTGTTAAGTACTTGTGGGCATGTGTACATATACTTTTAAGCGTCGGGTAAGGCTGGTACCACGGCCATATTGAGGCACGGCAGACAGCAGCTCTGCCTGAGGGTCGGTCACGTCCACTGCCACGCAGATAAGAATCAAGGATTTCCCGCCTGCTGGTGACGTCACGGGGGCTCCACCGCCTCATACCAGCGTTCACCGAACGCCACACATCCAGCTTCGAACATGCCGCGCTTTTTAGGCCGGCCTCTTCTTCATTGATTGGGTGGTGTGGCCCGGCCTTCGTGCTATCATTGGCTGCAGCGATGTCTTCTCTATTCTGATTGGCCGAATGCCCGAGCCTTATAAACATCAGCCTGCAGTTAACATTTTGTTCGTGTTATTCCTCCCCGTCCCCTGCAGCTTAAGCTTTGCATTTGTGAAGCGCTCACGGTTCCTCGCAGGCTATGGCCACTCCACCCAAGAGAACGTGCTACAGCCCCAGCCTGGACCTCAGCTTCCACAAGCGCTGCAAGAAGCTTTCCATAGAAGGGAACATCGGTAAGTGTGCAGCCACACATCGGACGGTGTTGTAGGGATGCGCCGTGAGCGGGATGTACAGTCCGGTATATGCTGGATGTCCGCACACAAGCGGCCGGTGCAGGGGGCGCAGCTCCCGCCTCTCCACGCTTTGATTTCATTGGAACGTAGCAGCTGTGAAATTCTGGCGGGTTTTCTGGTTACGATGGCGGCAGCGCCCCCTATGTCCGGCCGTGAGAGAGCACTTGTATTTATCATGGACACTTCACTAGTAATGTGGGTGAATTTTCTTTTTTTACATATGTAAGTAAATTTATATCTATTTTTGTATTGTGGCCCTCTAGGGGACTTTCTAATTGTTCTGATCTCCTGCATTACAAAATAGCCCTGCAGTGAATATTGCACAATACCTGTTTCCTCCAGAGCCCAGTCTGTGGCCACCGCCAATTAGGTGTGATGGTGGGAAGTGCAGCTACTAGTGATCGGTCCTGGCTGGAAACCCAGCCGACGCCTGCCCTACACTCTATACCTCCTAGAGCAGGGCTCTGACTGTGCTGGGTGTAACACCACTTATACTGGCAGAACAGTTTTTTTCATGCATTTATTTCTTTAAAATCTTCTTTCCCTAATTGGCCACATACAGTAATATATTGTCTTACAATTAGCACTACATAGTAATTTTAGCAAACGTCTTGTTGCCGCGTCCTCCACATCCTTACTGTCCATGTGGCCGCAGGCACTGTAGACCCCTTGATGATCACGGCCTAATACAGGAGCCGCCGCCGGCAGCACCTTATTTCAGTTGAGTGTGTGCCCTTGGATGTACATTCGATGGAACTGTATTGCCGCCCAGAGACTCTGCACAGCAGTACCAATGCAAGCTGCCAGGCAATCAGAGGCCAGCAGCTAACTGGTGCTGGCGCATTACTGTGATATCACACGTTGCCACGCCGGCACGCCTATGTTCTGGCGTCTGATTTGCCAGCGGCTGGCTTAGGTATTGCTTTGTGGAGTCACTGCATGTGTGGGCAGGCATCATGAAGGGGTCTTCAGTGCCTGCGGGCTGCATGTTTGAGTCCCCTGTCCTAGAAAATGGCCAACTTAACTGTGTGTGTGTGTGTGTGTGTGTATAAAATATATAATTTTTTTTACCTCATGGTGCGAGAAGGGATAAATGGTCTTTTCTCCAGACACCTGTAATAGGTGTGCAGGGAGCTGCATGGTACACAGTGTTTTTCTTTATGTATGGGCATACAGTTTTAGTCAGGTTCTTCACCATAGTTTATTCTGCCACGCTGTCAACCTTTATCACCTCTGTCCTGAGCCACATTGCCCTAGACATCATTGTTTTGACCTTCTGTTTTTGCAGCTGCTGGGAAATCTACGTTTGTCCGAATTCTGGAGCAGGCGAGTGATGACTGGGAGGTTGTTCCTGAACCCATCGCCAAGTGGTGTAATGTGCAGACTGTGGAGAACGAGCACGAGGTATTCTTCTAGCTCTTGCTGCTCTCACAAAAGGAGGTGCTGATGGCCACTTCTTTATAGTCCAGTTTCCTTATCTGAGGAGGACATTCATGGCTGCCTTTCAGTGAGCACTAGATTTACCCTTTTTAGACATTAAATATATTTGATGTATGTATATATGTGTATTCATATGAAAATGCAAACTAGGGGCAATTGACAGTTACTTGGGGCATGTCTGGTTAAAAAAACTGAAAAAATGCTGGAAAGACTCTCCCTAAGACTGGGATCACACTACCGTGTGTTTTGCGAGAAACTCTCACTAGTCTCTCGCATCAACACCCAGCACTCAGGACCGGAGCTGCGGCTGCATAGAAATGCATGCAGCCGCAGCTCCAGTCCTGAGTGTTGGCGGAAGCGCCCGGGTGTTTGATGCGAGAGACTCGTGTGAATTTCTCGCATCACACACGGTAGTGTGATCCCGGCCTAATAGTTTATATTGCTAAACCAGTTTGCCTTTCACTGTTTTAACGCCTCTACGACCTTGAATGTTGCAATATCCAGGTTGGTAGGTACTTAACAACCTTGGACGTATGGCTACGTCAGTGGTCCCCAACCTTTTTTGCACCAGGGACCGGTTTCAAGCAAGACCATTCTTCCATGGCAGGGCGGGGATGGAGGTGTGGCAGGGGTGGGGCTTTGGTCATAAGGGGGCAGGGCTATGGACACGGTTGTAGTGTAGCAGTGCATACTTATAATTAAATAACATTTATAATATGACTCAACTCACCATAGGTTTTGAATGAGTGCTCCATCACTGCCGTCTCTCCATCACTGCCGTCTCCCATCACCCCCATCATGGCCTTCTCCTCATGTCCCCATCTCCTCCAGGGCCAGGCTCCACAGACACCACCTCTCACCTGTCCGCAGCATCGCCCGCGCTTCCTCGCTCTGACACGGCAGCGGCGCGCTCCTCTCTGTGTCAGTCAGACAGGAAGGGCGGGCAGGAAGCTGGACGGGTCCTTGCAGCTCCGCTCCTGCTCCTGCTATTCCCTCTTGCAGGCAGCGGAGCTGCTTGGATGGCTCCCCTTGTGTCCGCGGACCGGCAAGGGCACTGCAGCGGCCCGGTGCTGGGCCGCGGACCGGCGGTTGGGGGACCCCTGGGCTACGTCATATCTTTAACGCAGCACCTCTGTCGCGATGATTGTATTAAGCTGCCTGCTGATTTTGTCAACATGGCACATGGAGTAGTGGTCGTCCCAGGCAGTGGCGACACCCCCAGAAACTACAATCGCTGATCCTCCTGTTCTTCCCCATTCTGTCTTCGAGATGTTGCAGAGCGGTCGTGGAATTGATCTGTCGTGCTGTGCTGGGCCTTGGTGTGCCACAGACCTTTTTCAAGCCTGTGCCATTGCTGCTGGTGGTCCTGCTGATGAAGAAGAAAGACATTCCAAATCCATCCCAATCACCCTTCTGTCACCAAGCACTGATCAGTGCTTGATTTGTCAGTTTTTTTCTATGTGCATCCTGTAGCCGCTGAGCACTGATCAATGACACAAATCACTGATCCACGCTTGTGCTCGCTGTTTTCCACAACCTTTTCCTTTTTTTTTTTTTTTTTTTTTTTTTAATTCACTCCCACCTTTGCTCCACCTCAGTGTGCAACCTACAGCTACTAAGACACACATCACTGATTAGCATTTCCTATGGCAAGGATTTTTTGCCTTTTTTGCACCACATTCATGCATGTGTCCTACAGCCATTGAGTGCTGGTCAGTGACTAACATCACTGACAGACCAATTTTTTTTTTTTTTTTCCCCCCTCCTCTAAATTAGTTTTACACAAAGCACTCGCACACCTGAATAAACTTAGTAAACACAACATCTGTGAGAAAATGTCCTGCTCATCACAATCACTTTATTCAGCGGAGGAGGCATATGCCTTTTTGCTTCTGACACTGTTAGGGAGAGTATCCCACCTTCCTTTTTTTTTTTTTTTTTTTTTTTTTTTTTTTTTCCCCCTCCTCTTCAAGTGATACTGATCTGCCACACAGACTTTCCAGGACAAAAAATGATCCAGTGCCCAGTTACTGACCCTGTGTGGACCTCTCACACCCCCAGAAGGTTTTGTTTCTTAAAAATGTTTTACTTGAAAGAGAATCATTTGATCCCATATTGTAATGTTTTTATACTGTGCTTCCTCCCCTACCCAGGAGATGTGGTACAATCAGACAACGTCCCTGTACGGTCAGACCTAGTGATTAAACTTAACTTGTGTGTGGGAAAACCCTTTAAAGCTGTGTGAGTACCTCGGGGTACACCCCCATTGTTTAGAGTTTATGAAGGGAAGGACCCCTGGATTGAACCACCTAAATGTCCCTCTGTCCTGGTAGTGAGTGAGAAAATTGTGTGGGATTTGGTGCACCCACTGTTGGATAAAGGTTGCCATATCTGCATAAATAACTTTTATATCCGCATCCCACTCAAGTCCCTCTCTGGGCGAGCTACAGCAGCCTGTGGTACTGTCTGCAAAAATCAGAAGGGCCTTCCTAAGATGAGAAATTACGAAGCTGCTCAGAAAGGGTGAGGATGGGGCCCAATGTAACAATAATATGGTCCAAGGATGAGGGATAACCTTTTCTTGACCACTTTACATGGTGATGGCAGCACCTCCACCGCTGTACGAAGTACCTCTACACAGGTCAACAAACCAGACTGTACTGTGGTACAGCAAGAACATGCAAGAACAGTTGATCTAATAGTTTTCTAACTGTACAGTGCCATTAGAAAAGCCAAGGTATGGTACAAGAAGCTGGCTGTGCACATCTTACAGGTGGAAATGTACAATGCTTATGTGCTATCACAATGTGCAGGCCACACCGGTCTGTACCTTCAGTTCCAGGAGGTAGTGATCAAGGCCTTAATGTTTGGAGATCAGGAAGGAGCGGGCCCCAGTACTTCCGAACCTGAATGTGTTCTTATCGTACCAGGTCAACCTTTCCCCGGTGAGGTCTCTGAATGCACAAAGAAAGGAAGGTTGTGAAAAAGGCAGTGTTACAGAAGGGAGATACACAATGATGCCACTTATCAATGCGATACCTGCCCCGACAAACCTGTTCTGTGTATGAAAGAATACTTTAGACTGTACCATACATCCATGGACTACTAAATTCATTTCTGAGTTGCACAACTGACTTATGGCAACCTGACGTACACTACTCAACTTGCGTAAGCCACTCACTACATTATAAAGTTTCACATGCCAGAAAACTGTAGATCAATTCCAAAATAGTATCACTTGTTGGGTTTTTTCGGCACATCAGAGACTCTCCAAATGCGACATGACTCTCGCAGACAGTTTCATCAAGTCTGCATTCCAAAACGTCACTCCTTGTCTTCCAAGCCTTGACGTGTGCAGAGTAGTTTTCCTCCACGTATGAGGTATAAGCGTACTGGGCAGAAATTGCACAATATTTGGGGTCTTTTTTTTTTTTTTTTTTTTTTTTTTCCTGTTACCCTTGTGAAAATCTTTACTTTAGACTTTTTTTTTTTTCCACAAATTATTTTCCTCCCACGTTGCTTCAGTTCCTGTGAAGCACCTGAAGAGTTAATAAACTTCTTGAATGTGGTTTTGAGCACCTTGAGGGGTGCAGTCTTTTAGAATGGTGTCACTTTTGGGTATTTGCTGTCATACAGGCCCCTCAGTCACTTCAGATATAATGTTGTCCCAAAAAAATGAATTTGTAAATTTTGTTGGAAAAATGAGAAATCCACTTTTAACTTCCTAGAAAAAATTTTTTAAAAGTTATACTGATGTAAAGTAGACATGTGAGAAATGTTATTTATTAACTATTTTGTGTGGCATGACTAATTTAAGAGCATAAATGAAGTTTGAAAAGTGCAAAAAAAAAAAATTTTGTTTCATGAACACAAGTCATTTCACACAAATTACCAATACCATGAAGTATAATGTCATGAAAAAACTACTGCTTTTTCAAATGACAATGTATAAAATGACTGCTCAAACCAAGTCCAAGCTCTTGGTACACTTGGTGCCCAACCAGTTCAGTGCACCTTTCCACCTACTTGTCATGTTTGTACAGTGTCAGCACTGCTCTTCCATGATTGACGGCTTTGATAGGAGCCAGGGAGGGTAAAGACTGGTGAGAAGGTGTACTGAACTGTTCAGCGATAGGGTACACTGAGAACATGTACTTGGTTTGAACAGTCATTTTGTGCCTACAGACTTGCTTTAAATGGACTTTGTCAGCACAGAATAATGGTTCAAACCAAGTCCTGTTGCTAAGTGCTTCACTGCATGGCCAATCCCTTCCTGCCTGCTTGTGTTTATTTTTATTTTACTGCTATGTCCACTCCCATTCTTTGACAGCTCTGGCTTGATAGAGCCAGAGAAGGGTGGTGATTATAGGGAAAACAAGCAGGTGTACATTTAAATCATTGACCACTTCTTGATGCCACGAGTGCCTGTACTTTTGTCGTCAGTTGTTTTGTGCTTTGACTGCTCTGGATTCATAGAAATAGGTGGGATAGTGGTGTTGAATTACTGGCGGCACGATGATGCACCTGAATGTTTGAACAGTCATTCTGTGCTGACAGTCCCTTTTGAGAGTTGTCCATGTAAGTTTTCTGATTTATAGGTGTTTTCACTTCTCTTTAAGGAACTGTCTACATCACAGAAGAGTGGTGGAAACCTCCTTCAAATGCTATACGACAAGCCAACACGTTGGGCTTACACCTTCCAGACGTATGCTTGCTTAAGCCGTGTGAGGGCTCAGTTGAAACCTGTGTCTCCTAAACTAAGAGAAGCGGAGCATCCAGTACAGTTCTTTGAGCGCTCGGTGTACAGTGATCGGTGAGCACCTCTTTATTGCTTATTGTCAGTAAGAAAATGTTTTCTAGAACAGAAGTGCCTGTGTCACACCCTATTATTGGCCATATAGGTACATCTTTGCCTCAAGCTTGTTTGAATCTGGGAACATCAATGAGACGGAGTGGGCTATCTATCAGGACTGGCACACATGGCTTCTCAAACAGTTTGAGGGTGAGATTGAGCTGGATGGAATAATATATCTCCGGGCAACTCCCCAGGTACGAATCCCTCCCCCCCCCCCCCCCTCTGGTGTCTCATAACCTAGAAGCAGAGGAACTCTTAATACAACATAATCTTGTTCTTTCACTCTTCAGAAATGTATGGGCAGACTGCATTCGAGAGGCAGGGAGGAGGAACAAGGGATTGAACTGGAATACTTGGAAAGCCTGCATTATAAACATGAGAAATGGCTCTATGACAGAACAACACAGTAAGTCTTGTGGTATAGTGGGGGCATCAAAGTTTTTGTTTTCTCTATAGGATTTGAAACTGAAAGTCAGTCTAATGTATACGTATACTATTTGAGATTTGTCCAATTACATTTTGGAAAGAAGTTTGACCTTTGAGCCCTCTTGGCTAAAGCAAAATTAATATAGCACAAAGGGACTGCATTGCTTACCTGCCCAGGTCTTAGAACTAGTGCACTCAGGATGCAGCAAACCCATGTAATAAACATGGTGGCAATACAGATGCAAAATACAGATGAGGTAACCATTCACAGCCTACCAACTCATGGAGGGAGTGATTGCTTAGTATTAGGTTGCACAAAAGAGGCTTGTATAGGGTGCTGGTCACACACAGGTAATGCAGTCTCTGGCTTACAGCCTATTAGTGACTCCCATACTATTAGATCAGTTGGGCTACCCAGCACTATATGAATGCAACCCATGAGAGCAGACACCCTAGTTTACAAGGTCAAAAAAGCTGGGCCTGGCTGCACCCTGAAATTAAGTGCAGATGCAAAATACGGATGAGGCAACCACTCACATCCTACCAACTCATGGAGGTGGTGATTGCTTAGTATTAGGTTACACAAGAGGCTTGTTTAGGGTGCTGGTCACAGCCCTCTTAGTTAATGCAACTTTCAACAAACCTGAACATGTTCTTTTGCTCTAGAGTGGATTGTGAGTCCCTGAGACACACCCCAATTCTAGTCTTGGATATAAACGATGACTTCAAAAATGATAGGATCCAACAAGAAGCATTGATTGACAAGGTAAGAGCTTTACAAAAAATACAGAACTCAAACTGCAGTGTGTGAATACTCACCATTTACCATTTGCATATTGTGCATTGGCATTGAAAGGCTAAACTGGTCCAAAACAGAGGTGGTAATCATGACATTTCTGCTTTTGTCCTTCAAAATGTAAAAAAGAGCCACCATACAGCTGTCGGTGGAAAAATTTATAGCTCTCAGAATAGAGATTAAAAAAAAATTTTTCTATAAAATTTAACAGCGCCAAAACAAATATGTGGTATTGCTGTAATTGTACTAACCCAAACCATAAAGCTGCCTTATCTATTTTACCACATGCGGAAAAGCATAAAAAATCAATTCCTGCATTGTTGGTTTTTGTTTATTCTGCCTCCCAAAAATCTAAACAGGCAATTGAAAAAAATTTAATTTGCCCAAAAATTGTTCCGATAAAAGCATCACTTCGTCCCGCAAAAAACAAGCTCTTACATGAATTTGTTTAACCATAACTCTTCCATATTTTGGCTGTCAAAATATGGTGATTCAAAAAATTAGCTTTTGCAATAAAAAGCATCTTAGTGTGACAGCAGCCAAACACGTGAAAACCTGATATAAATCTGGTATTGCTGTAATCACACCGACCTGAAGAATACTAGTCTATTCACTTATACTGCACAAGAAACGGCATAAAAAATACAATCATTTCTTCACATTCTGTTTTTGTTAATTCTGCCTCTCAAAGATTTCACAGTAGTGCATTTATCCTGCGTGCTATGCTGAGCACTTACACTGGGTTCTCCGTGTAAAACTGTGAAATATGTGATTCAGATGGAACTCCCGGCGGAAAATTCCCTATGAGGCAGATGGAGGCACTGTGGACACCCTCTGACTTGTGATCCGGCAGTGTCTGTCTTTATAGGAGTGCATAAACGCGGGTGACCAGTTTTGTGCATTTCTGAAAAAGCTACTGCTGAACAGAGACCAGACTGAGTCCAGAGTAACTCTGCTGCCCAGAGGTGTAGCTAGGGTTTTGTTTCAGGGGGGGGCAAAACTTCTGAGTGGGCCCCTAACCAGGTAACCTTGATTTACAACTGGCTGATGCGCCCTATTAGTGGATGTAGGAGAACCTCAGCAGATGACTGTGCTGTTACTGAAAATACTCTATATAAAGACCAACATTGATATGACTATATGGTCAGTGGTAGATGCCAGTCCTACAGAACATATGAGATTACAGCACCATTATAGCTGGTGACTTACAGCTGACATTCTTTCCGATGGAATCGTTCACTTTTCAAGTCTTTTCCATCAGGCCCAGACCGACATGACAACTCCTCCAGCCAGGACACGGCTGCAGAGATTATAACAGCCACATTTCACATCTCATGTTTTCAGCACTGTCCACATCTATCCCCAACCTGCACAAACTCCTCATCCTGCTAACGCCACAATACTGAGCTGCTGTGGCCGTATGTCACTTTTAACTGCACCTACTGTGTGGTTCTCTGTGCTCTCTAAATTCTAAAGCATCCCTCTGTAATATAGTAATACCGGGTGCAAGTGCCCTAGAAAACTGTGCCCACATTTTGTCCTTTAGAAAGTAATGTCCAGTGTGCCCCTTTGACGGTCACAATAACCTAAGTTCCCCTATAACAAGTGCCCACTTTACATTTAATAATGTCCTGAGTCTCCCCCTTTTCAGCTCCCCTATACACAGTATGATGCTTACACAGTATAATGGCCCTTACTGTGTATATACTGATACATATGATTCTATGATATACTGACCTCTTAGTATCCCCCAAACTGTTTGATGGCTCCAACACTGTATGATGGCCCCCTCACTAATCTCCACACTGTGTATGATGGTGCCCTAAATAGCCTCCATATAGTATAATGCACTCCCCATTGGCAGACTCTGTATTGTATAATGCACTCCTCATAGGCACTCTATTGTATAATGCCCATCCATAGGCAGACTCTGTATTGTATAATGCAGCTCTCCCATAGGCAGACTGTAGCATCACGTAGCCCCCCCATAGGCAGACAGCAGTATAATGCACCCCCATTAAAAAATAAAATAAATACAATACTCTCCTCTTCCTCCTCATTCCTCTGAGCTTCAGCTCATCTCCAGACAGTGGGTGCCGAGCAGTGACATCGCGACCCCCTGTCCGTGTCTGCTTCGGGGACGTCTGACGCTGAAAGAGGGATGATCGGAGAGGAAACGTAATGCTCCTTCTATCATCAATGCGGTCAACTGTGTCGGCATCCAGCCAATAAAGTTGAAGCTGTTATGACAGGCGAGGAGGCCCACTGCTGTAGATAAGCCACTGATGTTGGTGTCAGCAGCTCATAGTTGAAAAAAGGGTGACAGATTCCATTTAAGTTTAAGGCTACGTGCACACGCTGCGGAAAGGGGTGCAGATTTGGCTCGCGGATTTTGTAAAATCCGCAGGTCAAAAGACCTACGGTTTTTCATCTCAATGGAGGAGATGGCAAACCGCAGCGGAATGTCAATTCTTTCTGCGGATTTGAAACCGCAGCAAATCCGTGCGGAAAATTCTGCACTGCTTTTTTTTTTTTTTTTTTTTTTTTTTTTTTTTTTTATAGGTTTGAATGGTACTGTACACCGCAGCGTGTGCACACCCTAAAAATTGTTAAATTTTCACAAAAACTAAGTCATATTGAAGTTTTACCACTATCATGAAATACAATGTCCGAAGCAGTGGGATCCTTTGATGCGTTCCAGAGTTATTCCCACATAGTGACACTTAGTCAAAATTGTAAAATTTGGCCTGGTCATGAATGTGAAAACTGGGTGAAGGGGTTAATATAAAAAAAACCCTTTTACTCTCCTCCCATACCATCAGCACTGGCTGACCCCACCTTTGTACTAACTCAACAGGAAGACAGGGCTGCATTTGATCTGACTTCCTCCTCATGTTCAATTTTTATGAATGTGTGGATAACTATGCCTGCACTTTTTGGGTGCTAGGCTCCTGTGTCAAGATAACCATGGGACCACAAGTGTGAACATTGGATGAGAGTATAAGTTGTGTGGGGGGGGGGGTTTTTTTTTTTTTTTTTTTTTTTTTTTTTTTTTTTTTTTTTTTCTCTCCCCTTATAGCAGCCAAACAATTAAGTAAAGAAGAGGTTGTCCTAGTAGTGGACAACACTATTCAAAATGAAAATCCAAGTTATGTCTCTTGTAAAAGTAGGGAGGGGGGGGGGTAGTTTTCTCTTTGAGAAGGGGTTAATGCACACAAAATCCTCACTGATTTGCAGTAATTTTGTGTACAAAACCACCTTTCAAAATAACTGTAGATGTTTCTTGGCATGAGGGAAAACTATATTTTTCTGTGTATATAAAATATTTTTTTTTCACCATTTTAGGTCAAAGACTTTCTCATGACCCTCTAACCACGACTTGAAAAGCTTTCTACTTGATGTCTTGCAACTAGTTGGATTTTCTTCCTTGTCATCAAAGCCTTCTTCCATTTGTTTCTTATTTTTATGTTCATACCTCAAATATATTTAAACTTTTTAGCATTTGTTTAGCTTTGTAAATATAGGCTTTTGCTTTAATTTTTATAATTTCTGCATTAAGATTTGTGAAATGGGTTTTATAACATAACCACTTGCATTAGTAGTTGGTTTTTCCTTGAACGCTTTTTGAAACCTAAATGGCAACTTTTGTACAAAATAATATGTATGTATGTGTGTGTGTGTGTGTGTGTGTATATATATATATATATATATATATATATATATATATATTTTCAGAGCATGATGTTGGCTTACATCAGCACTGTGGAGTCTGTAAAGCTGACTCTAGATCTACATTACTAAATCTGCTAGTTTTTTTTTTTTTTTTTTTTTTTTTTTTTTTTAATGATATATTACAAATTATTGTCCTTTTTTATGAAGTGGTTGTCATTTTGGCTTGCATACGCCACAACCCTAACTTGCATTTTAGAAGTGTCTGAAATATGTCTGTGCTTTACATCTTATATCTTCCAAGAAGGTGTCATTTTATTGCTGTTTTTATAGAAAATAAAATCAATGACTTATGTCGTCTTGTGGTACAATGGATGTCTACAATCCAGACAAATTTGTGTATTGGTGTTTAATTACATAAATGCTGTATCCCTTATGGAAACGCTCAGCAAGCACATAATTACACAAATGAAAGTCTACTACCTGATTGCTCAATCCAGTTGCAAATGTTCTCTTTTTGGAAAAAAAAAAAAAAATCCTCTGCCTCATATTTTAATGGACTTATGGTATGCTAACATGCTACAAAGACTGATTAGGTGATTGTGGCTATGTTAAAGCATTCTGAGCATAGGGCACTCGCCAGAGGAAGCAGACTGGAAGATGGCTGCCAAGAGGCTGCTTTAGGGTACGTGCACATGCTGCGGATTGGTCTGTGGATTCATCCGTGTGGATTTTGCAAAATCCGCAGGTCAAAAGACCTGCGGATTATTCTGCGGTTTGGCCCTGCAGCTTCACCATCTCCACAATGGAGGAGATGGGAAACCGCTGCGGATCCGCAGCAGAATCCGCAGTGTGTGTGCACACACCCTTAGGCTCCAGCTTAACCGCACCTCCTGGTTTACCATGGAGGACCAGAGCAAGCAGCCGCCACCCGTTCACAATTCGTGTGGCCACTGGAGGGACAGCCAGTCGAGCAGTCTCTAAAGACTCTGCAGTGTCCAGAGAAGATGCGTTGTGTATCCCAGAGCAACCTTTAAATCTGGAGAGACCAAAAAACAAACCAGGGAGTGTGCTATGTAAGACTCTGCTAGCAGTGGACTAGCAGAGGAATCTGTTGACTGCTTTCACAAAACTATTAGTGAGGAGATCTTAAAGGTGACTGTCAGCAGAATTATGCACTGTTAAGGGTGGTTTCACATTAGCGTTTCAGGGTGCAGCGACGGCCTGCACGTGGCCACCGCTAAGCCGTGCCTCCTCCGGTAACTCTGGCCTACGGGTGCATGACGCCGCATGCGTCCCCTATCTTTATCACTGGGGACGCAGGCCGTGCGCAGTATGCGTTTGGCGGCGCATGTGTCCTTTTGATGGTACGCCGACCAGTGCCAAACGCAACCTGTTGCAATGAGGTTGCTCTCGGCACACCGTCAAAAGGACGCATGCGCCACCAAGCGCATACTGCGCATGGCCTGCGTCCCCAGTGATAAAGTAGATGTCCAGGTAGCAAGGGTGGTAAAAAAAAATGGTTCTGCGGTTCGATGATGCATCCCAGCTTAGAGACCTGATGGACTGTAAAGCAGAAAGCCTCCTAAGAAAAGCCTGGGAAACCTCTGCCTTTACTTTAAAATCAGGAATCGCGTCCACTTGTGTCTCTAGGTCCCTCTTCCAATGGATTGAGGAGCTAGAGAGCCATATTTCTCATGGTACCTCAAGGAGTGACCTCCTTAACTCCCTTCCTATCTTGTAGAGAGCTACGGGTTTCCTGGCAGATGCATCAATGGAGATGATCCATGCCTCGGCCAGGGTTATGGTCCAGTCAAATTCCACCAGGTGGGCCCTCTGGCTTAAAACATGGAGTGGGGATGTTACTTCCAAGGTTAAACTCTGCGCTTTACCCTTCAAAGGCGAACATGTTTTCAGCCCGGCCTTAGACAAAATTCTAGAAAAGGCCACAGATAAAAAGAAGGTGCTTCCAGAGCAGAGGACCACAAGAAAGTGTCTTTTTCGAGCCCCCCAGAGCCAGTCATCCCAACCACGAGGAAAGGGAAAGACGGGAAGATGGAGCTATGCTAAAGGGAGAGGCAGGAACATCCTGGTCCCCCAGCAGCAGCAACAACCACAACCTTGCAATGTGGTTGCGCTCGGCACACCGTCAAAAGGACACATGCGCCGCCAAGCGCATACTGTGCACGGCCTGCGTCCCTAGTGATAAAGATAGGGGATGCATGCAGCGTCATGTGCCCATAGGCAGAGCTACCGGAGGATATGTGGCAGGGGGTGGGGTTTAGTACAGGCCGTCGCGCCCTGAAACGCTAATGTGAAACCACCCTAACTACAGTGTCAGGTTGGTGCTGTTATCATGATTAAAATGATACCTTGGTTAATGAAATCTGTCTTGTGGTTGCATCTTTTATTTTGAGTTGGAGATTCTTGCGCTTCAGTGCGGCCTGTGGAGGGTCTTCACATGGTGGTCTGTTTAGGCATTCATAATGCTGACTGCTGACAGGTCAATGATCCCTCAGTGATATGCCACCTAGTTAACATGATATATGTACATACTTAAAAAAAAAAAAACACC
This sequence comes from Dendrobates tinctorius, assembly GCF_039654945.1. Classification (NCBI taxonomy): domain Eukaryota; kingdom Metazoa; phylum Chordata; class Amphibia; order Anura; family Dendrobatidae; genus Dendrobates; species Dendrobates tinctorius. Next base: position 1,089,678 of record NW_027361975.1, on the reverse strand, counting down.
ATATGCAAGCAGGTGCCACCCCTGGCCCATGGGCTGCAGCATAATTGCATGTTTAAAGTGCAGTTAATGAATGTGCTTGATGTTTTCCTGTGGAGTATAAAAATCCATTTTAAAATGGCACCTGTGCAGTAGCTGATGTGTGTAAATAGAGGAGATCCAATAGCTGCTACTGCGCATGCGCCGGTGGTGCCATCTTGCTAGACAAGAAAATAAATTCCTCCAAGATGGCACTGCCTGTGCAGTAGCAGCTCTTGGTGATCTGCTGCTTCTTTCTCTAGCAACCTTCCACGACAGCATGGGAGGATGTCTCCACGCCCTAATGGGGGACAGGAAGCATGAGAGGTTAAAAGGTCCCTCTCACCAGTGACTTTCCTGTCCCCCATGGGGCATGGAGAGGTCTGGTATGCTGTGTGGCCGGCTGCCGCAGCGTACCTGGAAGATCTAGAAGCCGGGCAGTGGTGGTCGGTGGCGCCGCCTCCCCTCCTCCGATCTGCTCCCGTTTTCTATTGAACTCGGGACAGTTTCCTGGCCCTCCCACGCTCCCCTATGGGGAGTAAAGCGGGCCAGTTCTCCCTGACCGGAGGCCTCCCGCAGCTCTCCGGTCTCTCCTCCCTCTGCGCGCAGTGCAATACCGGAAGTGACGTCAGGCGCGTCACTAGCGGGGTATGAGGAGGATGTGCTGTCGTGGCGGCCCCCATCCTGTTGCCGGCGCATGGAGCTCACCAGCGCTTGCTGTACCTGCTCTGGCACCCAGGGAGGAGGAGGGGGAAACATGACTGCGCTGAGGGCGGGGTTAATCTCATATTAAGACGCCGACTCCCCTGTTAGCATGGACGGGTCTTCCTGCCCTGCGTCTGCAGAGCCCAGCGCTGCCCCAGCCACAGTAAGTGTCCAGGGGTGGGTCCTAATGGTGCGGTCAGGGCATAGGTCCTCAAAATACTTCTCCCCCTTATTCCATAGGGAGAAAAGTCTGCCCATGAGAGCACCAATACATCTAGCAAGTCGGCCAAGTGTGCCATATGCAGCACAAAACTTCCCTCAAATTGGGAGAAGCAGCTATGTCAAGCTTGCACGGATAAGGTGGTTAGGGCTGAGCATCCGTCATTGATCGAGAAAATCCGCAGCTTGGTTACCCAGCAGGTTCAAACCTCTAGCTGCCCTGCCCCCCTCCGATTGTGGTTCACCACCCCCTAAAAAACGGAAAATTCAAATAGAGGATTCAGAATCAGAAAGATCATACAATTCGGGGTCCGGGAATTGGGAACAACCAGGAACCTCTAGGTCAGCCGACACTAGAAGGTACCTCCTTTCCGCGGAGGAGCAGGTCAGTGCAGTACGTGCCACTATGGGCTTAGAGGACGAACCTGTCACGCAGACAGCACAGGATCACATGTTCGGTGGATATGAAGGGCCTAAGCGAACGGGTTTTCCAGTTCACAGGAGTGTAGCAGATATGATTTCCCAGGCATGGGAATATCCAGAAAAACGCTACTCAGCCCCTTCAGAACTCCGACATAGATTTCCCCTAGAGGGAAAGGAATTTAGATGGGACATCCCGAACGTAGATGTCCAGGTAGCAAAGGTGGTAAAAAAAGATGGTTCTGCCATTCGATGATGCATCCCAGCTTAGAGACCCGATGGACCGTAAAGCAGAAAGCCTCCTAAGAAAAGCCTGGGAAACCTCTGCCTTTACTTTAAAATCAGGAATCGCGTCCACTTGTGGCTCTAGGTCCCTCTTCCAATGGATTGAGGAGCTAGAGAGCCATATTTCTCGTGGTACCTCAAGGAGTGACCTCCTTAACTCCCTTCCTATCTTGCAGAGAGCTACGGGTTTCCTGGCGGATGCATCAATGGAGATGATCCGTGCCTCGGCCAGGGCTATGGTCCAGTCAAATTCCGCCAGGCTGGCCCTCTGGCTTAAAACATGGAGCGGGGATGTTACTTCCAAGGTTAAACTCTGCGCTTTACCCTTCAAAGGCGAACATGTTTTCGGCCCGGCCTTAGACAAAATTCTAGAAAAGGCCACAGATAAAAACAAGGTGCTTCCAGAGCAGAGCACCACAAGAAAGCGTCTTTTTCGAGCCCCCCAGAGCCAGTCATCCCAACCGCGAGGAAAGGGAAAGATGGGAAGATGGAGCTACGCTAAAGGGAGAGGCAGGAACATCCTGGTCCCCCAGCAGCAGCAGCAACAACCACAAGAAAAGCAATGACTCGACCCCGGTCAGGGGAAGGCTTTCAAGGTTTTTTTCTTGCTTGGCAGTTGATTTCCAACAGCCCCTGGGTCCTCATTGTGATCAGAGAGGGCCTACTGCTAGAGCTCGACTCCTCCCCCCCTACGGGGTATAAAAGTTACGTCCCTACCACCTCGGGAGATCCCAGCACTAAAATCCGGCATTCGGCTTCTTCTACACTCAAATGCCATCTCGGGTCCCTGCGGAGGAACAAGGAAAGGGGCATTATTCCAGAATGTTCCTGGTAAAAAAAGCCCACAGGGGAGGCAAGAATAATAATAAATCTGAAAGGCCTCAACCGACACATTGCATACCGCAAATTCAAGATGGAGTCAGTAAAGACCGCCATTCCTCTGATAGGACCGTCATACTTCATGGCAACCATAGATCTGAAGGATGCTTATTTCCACATCCCCATACATCCTTCCTACAAAGTATCTGAGGTTTGCGATTCGTCAGGAAGTCAAGCACTTTCAATACAATGTGCTTCCCTTTGGAATATCCTCTGCCCCTCAAGTGTTTTCCAAAATCATGACAGAAGCCGTGTCCTACATCAGAAGCCATAGTATATGTATTGTACCTTACCTGGACACAACCTACTAATAATAGGGTCCACCTACCAGACCCTGGAAGACCAGGTAGCCCAGACTCTGGACATTCTCCAATCATTGGGGTGGATCCCAAATATAAAGAAATCCCAAATTCAACCCTCTCAGGAGGTAAAATTCTTAGGAATCCTACTAGATGCAAGGAATCAAATGTCCTTCCTCCCGGAGGAACATCAGAGGTCCATAATGTCAAGAGTCTCAGATTTCAGGGGACAAAGGTCCCCGACCCTCAGGTCAGCCATGTCCATACTAGGGTTAATGACCTCCTGCATCCAGTCGGTGCCCTGGGCTCAGGCCCACTCCAGAACACTCCAATCCCATATCTTAAGAAACTGGAACAGGGATCACACCTGCCTGAACAAAAAAAGAGTCCAGGCCCCAGGAACAGTGAAAGCTTCACTGGCATGGTGGATGGACCGCAAAAACCTGTGCAGGGGAATCAACTGGTCCCAGATCCCCTTAGTTACGGTAACGACAGACGCTAGCAAAAAGTCTGGGGAGCTGTAGTGTCTCGGCAGCCATTCCAAGGGTTATGGAGCCAGAAAATGAGTGCAAGATCCTTAAACTTCAGGGAGCTGAAGGCAGTGGAGGAAGCCCTCCGGGCAGCAAGACACCTGGTCCAAGATCAATATATCAGAGTCTACTCGGACAACATAACAACAGTGGCACATCTCAGGCATCAGGGCGGCACAAGATCCAGCAACCTGGAGGGCCTCAGGCCGAATATTTTTCTGGGCCGAAAGACACCTCCGTTCCCTGACAGCGGTCCACCTGAAGGGTACGGCCAATCTTCAGGCAGATTTCATGAGCAGAAAACGCATCCAGCCTGGCGAGTGGACCCTGAATGGAAGAATCTTTCGAACACTAGTCAGCAGGTGGGGTCTCCCGGAGGTGGACCTTCTAGCCTCAGTAGAGAATGCTCAAGTGAGCGACTACTTCTCCCTGAACCCCAGGGACAGATCCCTGGGAGTGGACGCCTTTGCCCACAAGTGGAGGTTCCGTCTGGCATATGCCTTCCCGCCAGTTCCAATCCTTGCTGCAACCCTGAAGAAAATCCGGGAGGATCAGACCCCAACCATTCTAGCAGCTCCGCTGTGGCCAAAGAGGAGCTGGTATTCGCTAATTACGGAACTACGGGTAGATGGGCCATTCATCCTACCCACAGAAGACGACCTTCTCTTGCAGGGCCCTCTATATCACCCAAACCTCCGCGGAATGAAGCTAGCGGCCTGGTTTCTGAAGCCCAGATCTTGAGAGCCAAGGGGCTATCGGAGGCGGTAATTAAAACCCTCCAGAAATCTCGGAAGCCGGTTACCATTGCCATATATAATAAAATATGGAAAAGATTCTCCTCATGGTGTCTGCCAGACCTGCCCGACCCGGAGAACCCTAACATTTCCCATATCCTGGATTTCTTACAGAGGGGGCTGGAACTAGGTCTAAAACCTAGCACTCTGAAAGTACAGGTGTCAGCATTAAGCTCTATGTTTGACTGTGACTTGGCTAACCACAGATGGATAAGAAGATTCATGACATCAGCCGCTAGGCTACATCCAAAAAAACTAGTTTCTGTTCCGCCACGAGACTTGAATGTGGTGCTTACGGGACTCACTCAATCACCCTTTGAGCCTCTGTCATCCTGTACTTCTCAGCTCCTCACCTATAAGTTAGCCTTCCTTGTAGCAATAACCTCAGCAAGGCGAGTAGGAGAGCTCCAGGCTCTCTCAGTCAAGGAACCCTACCTAACAATTAGAGACGATTCCATAGTTCTCTCCCTTGATCCATCTATTCTACCAAAGGTTGTGTCTGACTTTCATAGGTCTCAGAATATAATTCTTCCTTCATTCTGTCAAAACCCAGCAAACCCCAAAGAGGAGATGTTTCACACGCTGGATGTAAGACGTATAATTCTCCACTACTTGGAGTACACCAAACCATATAGAATCGACCACAACCTATTTATCCATACCTCTGGTCCAAACAGAGGAAAGAAGGTGGCAAAGAACACCATTGTCAATTGGATTAAAAAGGCTATCTCTGAAGCATACCTAGTGCAAAACACCACTCCCCCTGCAGGGATCAAAGCGCACTCAACACGATCTACCTCTACGTCATGGGCTGAGAGGGCAGGTGCATCTTCAGAGCAGATTTGTAAGGCAGCGACCTGGTCCTCCTTACATACTTTTACTAAACACTATAGATTAGACCTTGTGTCCAACAGGGATCTAGTCTTTGGCCGGAAAGTTCTTCTGGCCGTTGTCCCCCCCCTAGTGCAGTATAGGTTGTTATGCCTCCTATGCTGTCGTGGAAGGTTGCTAGAGAAAATAGAATTAGACTTACCGGTAATTCGGTTTCTAGAAACCTTCCACGACACCACTATTTCCCTCCCTGCATTCTTGGACAAATTCTGAGAATCCTAAGGTAACCGGTGCTATGGTAATCAGTTATAAGTCACTGGTGAGAGGGAGGTGGGAGGGACCTTTTAACCTCTCGTGCTTCCTGTCCCCCATTAGGGCGTGGAGACATCCTCCTATGCTGTCGTGGAAGGTTTCTAGAAACCGAATTATCGGTAAGTCTAATTCTAATTTTCTCTAGCAAGATGGCGCCGCCAACGCATTTACAGTAGTAGCTATCGGATTACCTATATACACTGATAGCTGCTACTGCGTGGGTGCCATTTTAAAATAGATTTATTTGTTGTATATATACTCAGGAAAACATCAAGCACATTAACTGCACATTAAACATGCGATTATGCTGCAACCCAGGGACCATGGCTTGCACCTGCCTGCAGAAGGGTTTTTTTGTATGTACATATATTCATTATGTAAACTAGAGGGGCAGATAACTGAGGGATCAGTGACCTGTCAGCAGTCTTCAGTATGAATAGCTAATCAGAGCATCACATGACGCCTGTCCTGGAGCACGAGCATCTCTAACTCAAAACTGAAAATAAAGATTAAATCCATCCTGTGGTTGTTTAATCAACCAAGATATCATTTTAGTTTCAACAATTTTATTGAAATGGAAACATCACTTAACATGAAATACAATCACATTAGAGTACAAGGATCCCCTCGCAGGGGGAAATACATAGAAAGAAAAAGGCACTTAAATTCATACGGTATCCTTGACTACAGAATCTTTGTTTAGAATATGTGTAGAAAGACAGTTATAACACAACTAAGCTAAACTTAAAGGGATGGGAAGGGAAAGTGGGGAATTTAAAGTGAGTGTCGATAATACGAGATATACCAACGTTGGACACCAGTGTACCTGCTTTTAGAGTCTCTGATTGTAAGGAGCCACTGCCATGCCAGTATATTATATAGATAGAGATGACCTTTCCAAAATGATATCTTTATGTGCCTGAATCCAAGGATCCCAGATACCTCGAAAGTTTTCGAAAGAATCAGATCTGATGGCTTCTATTTTCTCATATAACATTACCAGATTGACCCTTCTCCTCACCCGCGTAATTGAGAGCGTACTAGTTTTCCATCTGCTGGCAATGTGATTTCTTGTTGCCATGGCAATAAAGTCAACGAGACAGCAAGTCCTATTGTTAGCATTGATTGGTCTGTCCCCCAGCAGAAGAACCGACGGTGACAGAGGTAGTTTCCTACCCAAGATAGTATCAATTAATTTTACTACATCTTTCACTACATCTTTCCACAGAGACTTCACTATCGGACATGTCCACCAAATATGGAGAGTATCTCCTTCGTCAGTGCACCCTTTAAAACAACTACCAGGAACCGAATGATAAATATTGTGCAGGAAGCTAGGTACATAGTGTATTCTAAAAAACAATTTAAGAGAAGTCTCAGTAAGTGAAACTTGATTACTGCCCCTCATATTTTCATAACCTCTGAACCACCTTTGAGGTGTGAGGGAGATTCGTAGATCTGCCTCCCACTGCTCCATAGTCTTCAATTTCAGGCCATTTCTTGGTTTGTTAAATATAGAATAAAGATGGGATAAGGCCATTGCCAAGTGGGTCATATAGACATTTTAGTTCGTAGGTTGTACGTTTGAGGAGCCAACTGTTAGGTTTTGCAGGAAATGAAAAATTTGTTCAAGTCAGAAAGTCTCAGACCTCGGGACCTGATATTTTGCGATGAACTCTTGTTTTGACATTAGTTTGAAGTGGGTAGTTAAATTTTGTAGCCTAGTTAGCTTATTCTGCTGCCACCATATGTGGGTTTGGGATGTAACTCCTGGTGGGAACATGGGATTATTAAACAGGTTCAGGAGAGGGATGAGATTGCAACGCAAATTGTAACCTATTCGCTCTCCAGATTCGCAGGGAGTGAAAGGTATATGGCGAATGTAAAGCCAAATCTTTCGGTAAAGGCCCCGTAGCCCAAATTAGGCTCTCTAAGGAGTAAGGTGCTATTTGAGAATTTTCTATTTGCAGCCATATAGGTGTGTGTTGCGCATTTACCCCTGCCAGCTGGGCGATCTGAGCCGCCCTATAATAAAGAGTAAAGTTTGGTAGCGAGACTCCTCCCTGTCTTTTGTGTCTAAACAGAATTTGCTGGGAAATACAGGGCTTTTTATTGTTCCAGACAAAACGTAGTATATGTATCATTTTGAATGTCATTAGGGGTATTGAAATAGGCAAGGATCGGAACAGATATAGAAATTGAGGCAAGGTAACCATTTTAATCAAGTGCACCCTTCCCAAAAAGGAAAGAGATGGGGATGACCATTTTGACTGCATTAGTTTTTGGAGAAGGGGAGCGTAATTATATTTAACTAGCGTGGACTTAGATAAAGTAAGGTTAATTCCTAGATATGTAATGTAATGCTTTGCATGTCGGAAGTGGAAGTTCTCTACTATTGAAGCTTGTTCGGCAGGAGGAGTGTTCAAAAACAATCTCTGATTTATCGATATTGACCTTTAAGCTTGAGATTTCCTCAAAAGAATTAAGTGTATTTAAGAGATTCGGCAGGGATATATGGGGATTTGTCATGGTCAGAAGTAGGTCGTCGGGAAACAAACTGACCTTGTATTCATGTCTACCTATAGTTTGGCCTGTGATATCGGGGTGTAAACGGATCTTCTGCGCTAGCGGTTCCATCACTAGCGCGAATAGGGCTGGAGATAGAGGAACCAGGCAAGGGTGCCCCCTAACGATAATTATTGGTTCTGGAGTGGTCGAGGGTAATTTTAAATAGGCAACCGGAGTATTGTATAGAAGTTTAAGTGAGTCGATTAATTGTTGTGAAACCCCCATTTTGTGCAAGATATTAAACATATATGACCAAGTAACGGTGTCAAAAGCTTTCTCTATATCTAAAGCTAGCAAGGTTAAGGGGGTTTTACTTTTGCTGGCGTTATATATAAGGTTTAGGTTTTTACGAATATTATCCGGGGCTTGTCTAGTTGGGATGAATCCAACCTGATCTTTGTGATTAAGACTACGTAGGCATTTATTAATTCTATTGGCTATTATGGAGGAGAAAACCTTAAGATCCACGTTCAAAAGGGATATTGGCCTGTAATTTTTTGTGAGCAATGGGTCTCTCCCTTGTTTTGGGATGACAGCGATATGCGCCGTATAGAATTCCGGCGGCATTGTTTGGCCTGTTAGCATATTATTGCAGTATTTTTGTATGTTTTAATAAAATATTTGAATTTTTTTTATAATATAATGCGGTCAACCCATTGGGGCCCGGAGCCTTCCCAGTTTTAAGATGGTTTATAGTAGATGTGATTTCCTCTTCAGTGATAGGAGAATGCAATGTAGCAGCGCAGGTCGGAGTTAGAGAAGGTAGTGGTACATTAGCTAGAAAATCATCCAATTTGAGCAATGAAAAATTCGTGCTATCAGTGTATAGTTTTTGATAATAAGTTTGGAATATTTTGTAAATTTTGTTCGGGTTAAAGTAGTTTGGGATTGTTCATCTTTTATAGAGAAAATAGAGTTTAATCGCTCTTTCTCTTTTAATTTTCGAGCAAGCATTCGGTCCATTTTATTAGAGAACCGATAGAATGCCGCATGCGTCCACCTGATTGCTCTTTCCGTACGAGTCGTTAGCAAAGTGTTTAGCTGAAGTTTTAAGTCATAGATTCGCTTAGTTAAGTATAGAGAGGGGTGTGACTGATTATAAATTAGAAACTGCCAAAGTTCATTCTCGAGAGTCAATTGCTCCTTAAGACGATTCCTCTTTTTTTGGGATGCTATCCTAATGAGTACACCAGTGATATACACTCACTGGCCACTTTATTAGGTACACCATGCTAGTAAGGGGTTGGACCCCCTTTTGCCTTCAGAACTGCCTCAATTCTTCGTGGCAGAGATTCAACAAGGTGCTGGAAGCATTCCTCAGAGATTTTGGACCATATTGACATGATGGCATCACACAGTTGGCGCAGATTTGTCGGCTGCACATCCCTGATGCGAATCTCCCGTTCCACCACATCCCAAAGATGCTCTATTGGATTGAGATCTGGTGACTGAGGAGGCCATTTGAGTACAGTGAACTCATTGTCATGTTCAAGAAACCAATCTGAGATGATTCGAGCTTTATGACATGGCGCATTATCCTGCTGAAAGTAGCCATCAGATGTTGGGTACATTGTGGTCATAAAGGGATGGACATGGTCAGCAACAATACTCAGGTAGGCTGTGGCGTTGCAACGATGCTCAATTGGTACCAAGGGGCCCAAAGAGTGCCAAGAAAAAATTCCCCACACCATGACACCACCACCACCAGCCTGAACCGTTGATACAAGGCAGGATGGATCCATGCTTTCATGTTGTTTACGCCAAATTCTGACCCTACCATCCGAATGTCGCAGCAGAAATCGAGACTCATCAGACCAGGCAACGTTTTTCCAATCTTCTACTGTCCAATTTCGATGAGCTTGTGCAAATTGTAGCCTCAGTTTCCTGTTCTTAGCTGAGAGGAGTGGTACCCAGTGTGGTCTTCTGCTGCTGTAGCCCATCTGCCTCAAAGTTCGACGCACTGTGCGTTCAGAGATGCTCTTCTGCCTACCTTGGTTGTAACGGGTGGCAATTTGAGTCACTGTTGCCTTTCTATCAGCTCGAACCAGTATGCCCATTCTCCTCTGACCTCTGGCATCAACAAGGCATTTCCGGCCACAGAACTGCCGCTCACTGGATTTTTTTTCTTTTTCGGACCATTCTCTGTAAACCCTAGAGATGGTTGTGCGTGAAAATCCCAGTAGATCAGCAGTTTCTGAAATACTCAGACCAGCCCTTCTGGCACCAACAATCATGCCACGTTCAAAGGCACTCAAATCACCTTTCTTCCCCATACTGATGCTCGGTTTGAACTGCAGGAGATTGTCTTGACCATGTCTACATGCCTAAATGCACTGAGTTGCCGCCATGTGATTGGCTGATTAGAAATTAAGTCTTAACACACAGTTGGACAGGTGTACCTAATAAAGTGGCCAGTGAGTGTATTTTTTATGGGTCATCCATATATTACCCATAGAGGTGTCAGGGGTGATATTAGAAAGGAAGAAGGCATTGAGCTCATGTTCGACCATTATTCGCGTTTGAGGATCAGAAAGCAAAGATTCAGTCTCCACGTATACAGGCGTGCAGTTTCCACACTTAATTTAAATACAGAGAGTACACTATCATGGTTGGACCAAGAGGAGGGCACATGTCTGGAATATATCAATGACGGTATGTTTTCTGAATTAGTTAGAATCCAGTCAATCCTGGAGTATGAATGGAAAACTCTAGAAAAATAGGTATAACCTCTGGATTGTCCATGAGATTCTCTCCATGTATCAACCAGATGATGAGCTTGCAAGATACCATCAAAGATAGTTTTTTCCCTCTTTGACATGTCAGGTCTCCCCTTATTAGAGCTATCAAAGGTTGGGTTCATAGTCAGGTTAAAATCGCCCCCCCCATATGATAGTGTCATAGGATATGGACTTTAACCCCTTCACCCCCAAGGGTGGTTTGCACGTTCATGACCGGGCCAATTTTTACAATTCTGACCACTGTACCTTTATGAGGTCATAACTCTGGAACGATTCCATTGATCCTGGTGATTCTGACATTGTTTTCTCGTGACATATTGTACTTCATGTTAGTGGTAAAATTTCATTCAAATAACTTGCGTTTATTTGTGAAAAAAATGGAAATTTGGCAAAAATTTTGAAAATTTCGCAATTTTCCAACTTTGAATTTTTATGCCCTTAAATCACAGACACAAAAAACTTGATAAGTAACATTTCCCACATGTTTACTTTACATCAGCACAATTTTGGAACCAAAATTTTTTTTTGTTAGGAAGTTATAAGGGTTAAAAGTTGACCAGCGATTTCTCATTTTTACAACACCATTTTATTTTTAGGACCACATCACATTTGAAGCCACTTTGAGGGGTCTATATGATAGAAAATACCTAAAAGTGACACCATTCTAAAAACTGAACCCCTTACGGTGCTCAAAACCACATTCAAGAAGTTTATTAACCCATTAGGTGCGTCACAGGAATTTTTTTGAATATTTAAAAAGAAATGAACATCTAACTTTTTTTCACAAAAAAAATACTTCAGGTTCAATTTTTTTTAATTTTACCAAGGGTAACAGGAGAAATTGGACTGCAAAAGTTATTGTGCAATTTGTCCTGAGTACACTGATACCTGATTTGTGGGGGGGAACGACTGTTTCGGCGCATGGCAGAGCTCAGAATGGAAGGAGCGCCGTTTGACTTTTTCAATGCAAAATTGGCTGGAATTCAGATCGGACGCCATGTCACGTTTGGAGAGTCCCTGATGTACCTAAACAGTGGAAACCCCCTACAAGTGACCCCATTTTGGAAACTAGACCCCCCAAGGAACTTATCTAGATATGTGGTGAGAACTTTGAACCCACAAGGGCTTTACAGAAGTTTATAACGTACAGCGGTACAATTAAAAAATCATATTTTTTCCACAAAAATGATCTTTTCACCCCAATTTTTATTTTCCCAAGGGTAACAGGACCCTAAAAGTTATTGTGCAATTTGTCCTGAGTACGCTGATACCCCACATGTGGGGGTAAACCACTATTTGGGCGCATGGCAGAGCTCGGAAGGGAAGCAGTGCCATTTGACGTTTTTGGCTGGAATTGAGATCGAACACCATGTCGCGTTTGGAAAACCCCTGATGTACCAAAACAGTGGAAACCCCCCACAAATGACACCATTTTGGAAACTAGACCCCCTAAGGAACTTATCTAGATGTGTGGTGAGAACTTTGAACCCCCATGGGCTTCACAGAAGTTTATAACATAAAGCCATACAATTAAAAAATCATATTTTTTCCTCAAAAATGATCTTTTCACCCTCAATTCTTATTTTTCCAAGGGTAACAGGACCGTAAAAGTTATTGTGCAATTTGTTCTGAGTACGCTGATACCCCACATGTGGGGGTAAACCACTATTTGGGCGCATGGCAGAGCTCGGAAGGGAAGCAGCGCCATTTGACGTTTTTGGCTGGAATTGAGATCGGACACCATGTCGCGTTTGGAAAACTCCTGATGTACCAAAACAGTGGAAACCCCCCACAAATGACACCATTTTGGAAACTAGACCCCCTAAGGAACTTATCTAGATGTGTGGTGAGCACTTTGACCCCCCCCAGTGCTTCACAGAAGTTTATAATGCCCGGGCGAGAAAATAAATAATTCGTATTTTTTCCACAAACATGATCTTTTAGTCACCATTTTTTTATTTTCCCAAGGGTACCAGGAGAAATTGGACCCCAAAAGTTGTTGTCCAATTTGTCCTGAGTATGCTGATACCCCATATGTGGGAGAAAACTACTGTATGGGCACACGTCGGGCTCGGAAGGGAAGTAGTGACGTTTTGGAATGCAGACTTTGATGGAATGGTCTGCGGGTGTCATGTTGCCTTTGGAGAGCAACTAATGTACCTAAACAGTGGAAACCCCCCACAAATGACCCCATTTTGAAAACTAGACCCACTAAGGAACTTATCTAGATGTGAGGTGAGCACTTTGAACCCCCAAGGGCTTCACTGAAGTTTATAATGCCAGGGCATGAAAATAAAAAAATCGTATTTTTTCCAGAAACATGATCAATTAGTCCCCAATTTTTTCATTTTCCCAAGGGTAACAGGAGAAATTGGACCCCCAAAAGTTGTTGTCCAATTTGGCCTGAGTACGCTGACACCCCATATGTGGGAGAAAACTACTGTATGGACACACGTCGGGGCTCGGAAGGGAAGCAGTGATGTTTTGGAATGCAGACTTTGATGGAATGGTCTGCGGGTGTCATGTGCGTTTGGAGAGCCCCTGATGTACCTAAACTATTGAAGCTCCCCACAAGTGACCCCATTTTGGACACTAGACCCCCCACGGAACTTATCTAGATGTGTGGTGAGCACTTTGAAACCCCAAGTGTTTCACAGAAGTTTATAACACTCGGACGTGAAAATAAAAAAATAATTTTTTTCCACAAAAATGATATTTTTGCCCCCAATTTTTTATTTTCCTAAGGGTAACAGGAGAAATTGGACCCCAAAAATTGTTTTGCAATTTGTCCTGAGTAGGCTGATACCCTACATGTGGGGGTAAAACACTGTTTGGGCGCATGGCAGAGCTTGGAAGGGAAGGAGCACCATTTGACTTTTTCAACTCAGAATTGGCTGGAATTGAGATCAGACGCCATGTTGCATTTGGAGAGCCCCTGATGTGCCCAAACAGTGGAAACCCCCAATTATAACTCCAACCCTAACCCCAACACACCCCTAACCCTAATCTGAGCCCTAACCCTAGCCCTAACCCTAAGGCTGTGTGCACACGCTGCGGATTTTGCTGCGGTTCCGCAGCGGTTTTGGCTGCTGCGGACCCGCAGCAGTTTCTGCTGCGGTGTACAGTACCATGATTCCCTATGGGAATCAAAAACCGCAGTGCAGACGGTGCAGAATTTTCCGCGCGGATTATCTGCGGTTTTCAATCCGCAGAAAGAATTGACATGTCAATTCTTTCTGCGGATTCTCCTGCGGTTTGCCATCTCCTCTATTGAGGAGATGAAAAACCGCAGGACAAAACCGCAGAGCAATCCGCAGGTAAAACCGCAGGTCTTCTGACCTGCGGTTTCACCTGCGGATTTTACAAAATCCGCACGGATGAATCCGCAACTAATCCGCAGCGTGTGCACACAGCCTTACCCTAACGGGAAAATGGAGATAAATACTTTTTTTTTAGTTTTATTATTTTTCCCTAACTAAGGGGGTGATAACGGGGGGTTTGATTTACTATTTATGGCGGTTTTTATGTTTGGCAGCTGTCACACGCTAAAAGACGCTTTTTATTGTAAAATAGTTTTTGCATCACCACATTTTGAGAGCTATAATTTTTCCGTATTTTGACCCACTGAGTCATGTGAGGTCTTATTTTTTGCGGGACGAGTTGACGTTTTTATTGGTACCATTTTCGGGCACGTGACATTTTTTGATCGCTTTTTATTCCTATTTTTGGGACGCAGAATGAACAAAAACCAGCGTTTCATGAATTTCTTTTGGGGGGGTGCGTTTACACCGTTCCGCGTGCGGTAAAATTGATAAAGCGGTTTTATTCTTCGGGTCAGTACGGTTACAGCGATACCTCATTTAGGTTGTTTTTTTATGTTTTTGTCGGTTTTATGCAATGAAAACTATTTTATATAAAAAATAATTATTTTTGTATCGCTTTATTCTGTGAGCTATAACTTTTTTATTTTTTCGCTGATGATGCTGTGTGGCGGCTCGTTTTTTGCGGGACAAGATGACGTTTTCAGCGGTACCATGGATATTTATATGCGTCTTTTTGATCGCGCGTTATTACACTTTATGTTTGGCGGTATGATAATAAATCATTATTTTTTGCTTCGTTTTTTATTTTTATTTTTTAAGGGGTTCTCTAAAAGGGTTAACTAATGGGACGGTTTTATAGGGCGGGTCATTACGGACGCGGCGATACCTAATATGTGTACTTTTATTGTTTTTTTTTTATTATTTCCAAAAAATGGATTTATTGAGGGAATATATATATTTTTTTTTTCTAATTTATTTGGCGATTTTTTTTAATTTTTACATTTTTTTTTATTTTTTTTTTTTACTTTATTACATAGTCCCAGGTGGGACATCACTGTCCTGTGACAGATCGCTGATCTGTCACATCACAGATCACTGTGACAGATCAGCGATCTGTCACAGGCATTGAAGAAGACTTCCTCTTGCCTGCGCTTTCCCCGAAGGCCCCCGTCGCCATCTTGGATTCGGGGGCCTGGAGGATAGGAGCCCCCCGCAGCAGCGTTGCACATTGCGCTGCCGTGGGGGGCTCAGGGAAGCACGGAGGGAGCCCCCTCCCTGCCGATGCTTCCCTTTAACTCCCGGTACACCGCGATCATGTTTGATCGCGGTGTGCAAGGGGTTAACGTGTCGGGGGCGGTCCGTGACCGCCCCTGACACATAGTGCCGGGTGTCAGCTGTGATAATCAGCTGACACCCGGCCGCGATCAGCGGCGCTCACCACGTGGGCGCCGCTGATCGCGGTAGACGTACTATCCCGTCCACGGTCATACGGGCCCGGGTACCGTGGACGGGATAGTACGTCGGATGTCAGGAAGGGGTTAAAGATCTTGCAATAGATTTAATTATTTTCATTTGAAATGTAGGGGGTGCATTCACAAGACAGATTCGCCTCTCCTGGACCGTGCCCCAAAGGATTATATATCTACCCTCTGTGTCCACGACCAAACCCTCCTGTATGAATGGGAAGGAATTATGTAGCAATATAGCGACACCTCGTTTTCTTATCATGGGTAGCAAGAAAAAAACTTGAGTAAAGCTTATGAAAAAATTTGGGAGATGAGTTATTAGAGAAATGAGTTTCCTGTAGGAAAAGCACATCAGGGGAATGTTTCTGGTAATCAATAAAGGCGCGTTTCTTTTTATCGGGGAGTTGAACCCCGTAACCTTGGGCGATAGTACCTTATACATTAAGTATGCATAGAGAGATTCTAATGAAATTTCTAACTAAACTACGACCCGGAACAGGCATTTTCACCTTAATCACAAATCCAAAAATATTTTGACGACATCTCATCAACACTCTTTTAGAAAAGGGAGGGAAGGAAGGGTAACAAAAAATACAACAACAAGAGAAATGGTCACAACAAATGACCAGTTTGTGGGCTATAGTGCGCCGGCCCACTACCATAGGCAGTAACAGCCCAAAATGGAGTGGCATATTTACTCCAGGGGCACAACACTCCACTAATTGGAAAAGGAAACAATATTATTCATAAGTTGTTATAAAAAGCATCAAATAGTAATACTATCAGAACGATATCTCCGCATTTTGGCCGCTCTTTGAGAATATTCCAGCACATTTGTAAATAGTGGACTCAAGAATTAGACTATTTGTTGTGCTGTGATTTACTGAGTCTAGCATGACGAACTTCCCTCCACTCTCTGCACAGTCTCGGTCTCTGTGGTAAGGCTCCCGAATCAGAAATCGGGATGCCTGCTTTCTCCAGCGCTTTTCTCCCTTCCTCGTAATTTCTTGGAGAATAGGTGGAGTTGCCGTAGGAGAAAATTAAAGCATGTGGAAATCCCCACCTGTATTGAATCCTTGGTTTTATTAAGGCTAGAGTTAAATCTTTCATGGCTTTTCTCCTTATTAGAGTTGCCGGGCAAATATCAGGAAACAGAGATACGGTATCTGGGACACCTGGTAAGTTGTTCAGTTTTCGAGCAGCGGATAGAATCAGGTCTCTGGATTCTTCATGGTGCATTTTATGGACAACATCCCTAGGTGAGGCATCAGATTTGGGACTTCCCAAGGCCCTGTGGATCCTGGTTATTTTTAAAGAATTAGGGTCTGCTTGGGGCAGGAGGGTGCAGAAGAGATTTGAGGCAACCTCCATTAGATTGGAGCTACTTTCCGGCAGTCTTTTAATTCTGATATTGCCTCGGCGAGATCGATTTTCCAAATCCTCACACTTTAGCTCTAGGAACTCGAGCCTAGCATCTTGTTCCTGTAGTTGCTCTCTAATATGTTCAGTGGCATCTGCTGTATCATCCATTCTTCTTTCCAAATCATTGGTTCTTTGAGCAAATGGCCAAGTTCTCCAAAAAATATGACATAGTTGTCATGGGAGATTTCAACTATCCAGACATTTGTTGGGAATCTCTCTCAGGCAAAACTAACAGGTCAAGGAAATTCTTATCCTCTCTTGCTGACAACTTTATCTTCCAAAAGGTAGGGGAAAAAAAAGGGGAACTGCTACCCTGGATCTAATCCTTATAAACAGGGAGGAAATGGTTGAGGAGGTAAAAGTGTCTGGGACCCTAGGCGGTAGCGACCATGCTATTTTAGAATTTTGGATAACTAGAGGAGGAAGACCTTTGAAGACTCAGACGTCAAGGTTAGATTTCAGCAAGGCAGATTTTAAGGGATTCAGAAAGAGAATTGGAGGGATCCAATGGCTGGATATCCTTAAAGACAAAAATGTCCAGGAATGATGGTAAATCTTGAAAAATGAAATTCTCCAAGCACAATTGTTAACAATTCCAAAAAGAGGGAAGAATAGGAAGCATTTAAGGAAGCCAAGATGGATGAACACAGAACTTAAGCACATGCTAAAAAGGAAGAAAAAAAGTTTATAAAATGGAAAGAGGGAGGCATATCTAAAGAAGAATATAATGCTGTCTGCAGAACCTGCAGGGCACAAATCAGATTATCTAAAGCTGACAATGAATTGAGGCTTGCAAGAGATGTCAAAAGCAATAATAAAGGCTTTTGGGGATATGTCAAAAGTAAAAGAAAAGTCAAAGATGCTATAGGATTCTTACAGGATGAAAATGATGAAATGGTAAGACAGGATGTTGAGAAGGCCGAACTTTTAAATTCCTATTTTGCATCTGTTTTCTCTCAGAAAGGAAATGTAACATCAACTGTTCTTCACTGTCCTATTAAGGCAATAGAAGAATCCAGGATATCTATAAACAGAAAGATAGTGAGGAAACACTTAGCTAACCTAAATTAATTCAAGTCTCCAGGTCCAGATGAATTACACCCCAGAGTACTGAAGGAGATAGCAGAAGAAATTTTTGAACCCCTCTCCATAATCTTTGAAAATTCTTGGAGAACAGGAGAAGTCCCAGAAGACTGGAGAAGAGCAAATGTTGTTCCTATCTTCAAAAAGGGGAAGAAGGTGGACCCAGGCAACTATAGGCCGGTGAGTCTGACTTCTATACCAGGAAAGATCTTTGAACAAATTATTAAAACAACATGTATGTCAGTACCTGGATAAGAATGAAGTGATTAAACAGAGTCAGCATGGGTTTGTAACTAATAAGCCATGTCAGACTAACTTAATTTCCTTCTATGACAGAATCACTGATTGGGTGGATCAAGGAAATGCTGTAGATATAGTATATCTTGACTTCAGCAAAGCATTTGACAAAGTATCTCATACAATCCTTATTGAAAAAAATGACCAAGTATGGAATGGACAAGGCAACTGTTAGGTGGATTCATAACTGGCTTAGTGATCGGACCCAAAGAGTGGTCGTAAATGGCTGCACATCCAGTTGGAAGAATGTCTCAAGTGGGGTACCACAGGGCTCTGTCCTGGGCCCTGTATTGTTCAACATCTTTATCAACGATTTAGATGAAGGAATTGAGGGTAAACTGATTAAATTTGCTGATGACACAAAGCTAGGAGGGATAGCTAATACTAGAGAAGAGAGAGAGAGGATTCAAAAAGATATAAATAAACTGGAGAAGTGGGCAGCAACTAACAGAATGGTTTTTAACAGGGAAAAATGCAAAGTACTACATCTGGGCAATAAAAATGAAAAAAGCATATACAGAATGGAGGGAATAGGCCTAAGCAACAGCACATGTGAAAAAGATTTGGGTATACTAATAGATCACAGACTGAATATGAGTCAACAGTGTGATGCAGCAGCAAAAAAGGCAAATGCAATTCTAGGATGTATTAACAGAAGCATACAGTCTAGATCATGTGAAGTCATTATTTCCCTCTACTCCTCTTGGGTCAGACCTCATCTGGAATATTGTGTCCAGTTTTGGGCACCACATTTTAAAAAAGACATCAATAAACTGGAGAAAGTTCAGAAAAGAGCAACCAGAATGGTGACCGGTCTGCAAACCCTGTCTTATGAGGAAAGGTTGCAGGATTTGGGAGTTTAGTTTGCAAAAGAGAAGACTGAGAGGAGACTTAATAGCTGTCTACAAATATCTAAAGGGCTGTCACATTGTAGAAGGATCAACTTTATTCTCATTTGCACAAGGAAAGAAGCAATGGGATGAAACTGAATGGGAGGAGACACAGATTAGATATTAGAAAAAACTTTTTGACAGAGTGATCAATGAGTGGAACAAGCTGCCACGAGAAGTGGTGAGTTCTCCTTCAATGGAAGTCTTCAAACAGGCTGGACAGACATCTGACTGGGATGATTTAGCGAATCCTGCTTTGAGCAGGGGGTTGGACCAGATGGCCCAGGAGGTCCCTTCCAACTCTACGATTCTATGATTCAATATCCTGGATCTGCTGCGTGAAATTGCTTACAGCAGAAGATAACTCAGCTCTGAAAGTTTTCTGAATGGTAGCCATTGTCATTGGAATCATGTTTGTTGGAGTAGTCAAGTTAGTTTGCTGTGAGCTCTGGGGGGAGATCCCGGTGTTCAATGAGGTTGATTGTGACGCTGACATAGTCCGATTAGCTGGTTTTGTACGTTGAGACATCAGTTGTGTGATCGGACGGGTATTGCTTTCTGATGTAGCAGATTTTTTGGGACGCATTGCTCAGAGACCTCCTGCGTTCTGAAAGTTATCGCATGACAAATTCTTACATGGGTGGGTGCATACTTGTGCCTGTGGTGACAGATCTAGTGTTCCATAATTATAGTCCACCAGTATCGTCCATGCCCTCCGTGTTGGATTTTAGCAAGACATGGGGTGAATTTTATAGAACAGAGTATGCCTCTGGTGCAGTTCTGCTGCAATACCCCTTTTATTTTACAGGAGCAAGGGGGCGTATGAGCCTGTTGGTCAGAGTAACAGCCCAAAATAGGAAAACAGAAAAGAGAATTGGTAAAAGAGAAGAAAATATTCTCTCTTCCTTTTTTTTTTTTTTTTTAAGTATGTGCAATTGCATCAAGAAGCCAGCAGGTGGAGTCCCAAGCCTTTATACCTAAAGACAGGGTATCACTGGAGATTATATGAACTATTCTCCTTCATTTGGGGGCTAGGTTGAACATACTGTATAACCCTCTGATAGCCAGGGTCGGGATACAGCAGGGTTCCCGCAATCTTTTCATGCACTCTGCTACTCAGAGAGGGTCCCACTAGTGTGCCACAGTATGACTCCTGCTGTCCTCCTGCAATAATGAGTGGTCCCGCAGCCCCAGCCAGTCACCCACCTCCAGGGCACAGCACGCTGCTAGCCTCGTCCTCACAGCATTCCCGGTGTCACCTCAGGATCTATCACCGCTCACGCCGTGGGTCGTCCGCCCAATCCAGGTCGTGGCTCCGCCGGATGTATAGGCCGCAGCAAGCTCCGTGGTCTCCCTTGGCGCGCCCGGCGTCCAGGAGAGAGCTCCCCCCGCGCGATCGCCAGATGACAGCAGAAGGTGATGTGGTTGGCAGACCATGTTTACCAGTGGAGGATACATATAAGCTACTTAAAGCCTTTAGGTAAACAATAGGCTTGAAGAAGAAGACTGATAAATTCATAGCAGATGTGATGTTTGGAGGGTTAGGGCAGAGAAAGGAATGCACCTTTTTCCATCATACATGACTGCACCACGAGAGAGGGGATCCGCCAAACAAGAACAGGAAACCTTCAAGATAAAAGGGGCGGCTCATCTCTCCACATCAGTTGGTTTCCTGTCCTTAATGGGGAACACTCAAGATGAAGATTCTTGAAGAAAGAGGATGCCTAGGTCGGATGGTTACTGGCAGGCACCGGTCTGCTACATCCATCACCAGGTACCTGTAGTCGCCTCAGGGGCCATGTATTTCCATGCCCCCCCCCCGAGCAAATGCATGGCCACAGCCCGTGAGGCAAATTCCCGGGTGAAGTTTCGAGCCTCGGAGGCCACATGGCGTGTACCCTCCCTGATGCCGACATGCCCCATAGAAGTCAACGGAGGCGTCTTTCTGTGCTCCCACAGAACAGCACAGCAGGTGGCCATGCAGCCCGTGAGACACATCAGAGCCCGGGCAGAATTAAAACTCCTCGGAGGCCTCCTTTTAAAGGTCCCTCCCTGTTGAGTACAAGCCAGGACACTGTGGACTGCCCTAGGAGATAGTGCCTGCAAACAGTGGTGGCCAGGGCAGCGTGGTGGCTTCTTCCTGAGACAAGGTCCATGGGGGCCACAGGTGGGAGGGCAGCAGCAGCAGGTGTCATGGCGGCCAATGGCAGGGGAACGCCGCAATAGGCCTGGGCACGCACCGGAAGGGAAAGCCGGGTACGTGCAGCTGATGGGGACACCCTAGCACAGGTAGTTATCTGGTACATGAGCGGGAGCGCGCACCGGAAGTGGAATCCGGGTGCACGCAGCGGCGTGTACACCTGGAAACTTGGGGCAAGTGCCAGTGATCTGCAGGCTGGGAGCGAGCACCGGAAATAGAATCCTGCACACCCAGGAGCTTGGGCAGCTGCAGGGATGAAGGGGCACGCACTGATTGCCAGAGGCATGGCAGCAAGCAAGCGTGACAAGTAGCGCAAGCGGCCGGCAGGTGCAGGATCAACCAGGTGTTTAATTAAAAAAAAAAAAAAAAAAAAGGAGCATGCTGGTATTTAAACTCAGCAGAAGTGCTGGCGGGCGTCACCAAGCCGTTACCTGGTTATATGTGACTGCTCTCGTCAGGAAGCAGCAGCTAAGCAGCTTGAGGGATGGAGAGTCCTTCGCCAGAGCACTTGCAGCCGCACCAGGAGGTGCAGGAGAGGCGGTCTCGCTAAAATGAGAAGAGCCAGATGCGCCTCAGCAGCAGTGGGAGCCGCACGGGCGGATCGTCACCGTTCCAAAAAGGAGGGGTCCTTAGTCTCTCTGGGAGACAGTAAAAAGACCAGTCAGCCTCCAGATCCGGTACCCATTCTATGAAGCATCTAAATGGTGAGTGAGCTTTGAGAAAGTCCAGCACGCTAATGTCTGTTCTCTCTCTCTCTTTTGTCTCCTCTCTCCCCTCTTTTTTCATACATTGATGGGGTGGAGTGTAGGAGGCCCCTAAGAAGAGTAGATCAAAATCTAAGAATAAGGAATGTCCCTTATGCAATAGTCCCTTAGGAGCATCCTGGAATAAAAGATTGTGCCAGGACTGTATTAATAAAACAGTAGCGGAAGAGACACCCTCTTTCGCTGATAATCTGAAATCCCTGATTCAGTAGGAGGTCTGTAAATCAGTGAGGGCTTTACCATCAGCAGATACTGATAAAGCGAGAGATAGGTCCAGCCCCTCGGTAGTCTCTCAGGAGGACTCCACAGGATCAGAGGAGGACTCTGATAAATCCTGCTATTCAGATAGTTCCGATGAGGAAGACGCATTCCCAGTGGAAGCTACAGATAAGCTTATAAAAATGTGTCTGGTTTATCTAAGCATTTTCTAGAAAAACATGGGGGCAATTTATGTAGTCTCAAAGTAAAGGGAATAGAACGGGTAGTGAAACCCCCCAGAGGGGTGACTGGGAATATTTACTACATTGTCGGGAAGCGTTTTGGATACTTGCGCTTGATGCACGATACCCGCAAGGTTTAAATTATAGGAATGATCTCATGTATTTTTATTGAGCACTGAGGTTTTTTTTTTCTCTCTTTCTCTTTTGAGGATTGTAGATTTCTATATATTATGAATAAGATTAATGTGTTATTTGTAATTTGTCATGTATTTGCATATTCATACGTACGTAATGCATACATATTTTTGTACATTTTATGTGTTTATTGGTGTTCAGGTGTCTTTTCAAGCAAGGGAGTGACTTCACCGGTAATCTGAGGGCTTAATTGCCTGCCTCCTTGATTATACACATGTGTGGAGTCTCTTGCTTGGTTGAGAATATTTATAACTAGTTTGCAATTTATTTTGTTTTATGCCTCTGAAGAACCTGTTGTGGGGTTCGAAATGCGTAAGGCGTGGGGGTCTTCTTCCCCTTTCTGTTTTTATTATGAAAATATGTGAATAAAGTTTCCTGTGGATTTTATCAAGTCTTCAGTGCCGGATCTTCCTTCTCTTCTTACATAAGCTTATAAAAGCAATCTGATCTACCATGGGGCTGGTAGATGAGCGAGCAACAAAGACAGCTCAGGAACTCATGTTTAGCAGTTACAAAAGAAGAAACGTAGAGCGTTCCCTATTAACGAACAGCTGGAAGGGCTCATAAAAAGGGAATGGGAAAAAGGAACCACTTGAGGCATGGAGAATGGTGCCTAAAAGAGTTCATTTTTCAACGGATAGTGTACATGTGGAGCAACCCAGTATAGATCTCTTCGCCTCAAAAGTCAACAGGAAGGTTCAGAAATTCTGCTCCCTAAGTCCAGCAGACAGGCCACTGGCAGTAGACGCCTTCAGGATAGAGTGGACATCAGGTCTCCTGTACGCCTTCCCTCCAATATGCCTCATACCAACGGTTCTGAGGAAGATCAGGGAGGACAGAGCCAGGGTGATTATGATAGCTCCCTTTTGGCTGAAAAGACCATGGTTCTACTGGCTGAGAGTGATGTCAGTGATGGACCCATGGGTACTCTCAGAGGACAACGACCTTCTAACACAGGGTCCCTTCAATCACCCTCGGAAGTACGGGCTGCATTTGACAGCCTGGAATTTGAAAGGTCACTACTAGAGAAAAAGGGATTCTCAGCAGGGTTAATATCCACCTTACTCAGTAGCAGAAAAACAGTGACTACAAAAATTTATGGAAGGATATGGAAAGAATTCTTATCTACCTCAGGCCCAATACGGGAAGGAGAAGTCCCGATAGTGACAGTACAGGAATTTCTGCAGAAAGGTTTAGAGTTGGGGTTAGCTGTCATTACCCTCAAAGTACACGTCTCAGCCCTGGCAGCCTTATGCAATTGCGACCTGGCAAACAATAGGTGGGTGGCCAGGTTTATCCGGGCCTGTACTAGAGCTGACTCTGTTCCATCCCCTACTCCTCCTCCTTGGGATCTAAATTTAGTCCTATCATCTCTGACAGAGTCCATTTGAACCACTCGACACAACATCAGATAAAGTTCTAATGCTAAAAACAGCCTTATTAGTGGCGCTCACATCGACCCGTAGGGTTGGGGATTTACACGCAGATCCTCCCTACACTCAGGTCATGGACAATAGAGTTGTGTTAAAATTAGTTCCAGCATACCTTCCCAAAGTGGTATCAAAATATCATAGGGCTCAGGAGATAGTCTTACTATCCTTTTGTCCTAACCCTAGTAATCAGAAGGAAGAGAGGCTCCATTGCCTAGACGTTAGAAGATGTATCCTGCAATATTTAGCGGTAACAAGACCCTGGAGAAAACAGAGGGCCTTATTTGTCTCATACCAGGGGGCAAGGAAGGGCCTTAAAGCTTCTAAACAAACTAAAGATAGATGAGTGAGAGAGGCCATTATGCTAGCATATAGTAGTGCAGGCAGGGCTGTTCCAGAGGGCCTAAAAGCCCACTCCACAAGGGCCATGGCGACGTCATGGGCGGAGAGCAGACGCTTCCATCGACCACATCTGTAAGGCGGCCACTTGGTCCTCTCCGTCTACCTTTTTTAAACATTATAGGTTAGACCTATCTGCTACCTCTGATCTCACATTCCGGAGAAGAGTGTTACAAGCAGTGATCCCTCCCTAAGAGAATACAAATCTCTGTAACTCTCTCATGATGCCGTCATGTATGATAGAAAAACACGGGTATTACATACCTGGTAATGTGTTTTTTTTCATGAGGCATGACGGCACCCTTATATTGCTGGAGGCCACACAACAACAAACAGTTGCTTGACACCAAAACACATGGGTTGGCTGGAGGCCACACACCAACACAGGGCCTTGAGATCATACACCAACACACATTTCTTTGAGGACACACAGCACACATAGCCTGGAGGCCACACACCAACACCCATGGCCTGGAGGCCACACACTTGGGCTGGGTTGGAGGCCACAATCCAACACACAGGGGCTGGAGACCACACACCAAAACACGAACTAGGCTGGAGGCCACCAACATACAAGGGCTGGGCTGGAGGCCACACACCAAAACACAGGGCAGCTGGGTTGGAGGCCACACTCCAACACACCGGGTTGCATATTTCAATACACCAAAGCTGAAGGTCACAAACCAACAGGTCCTGGTTCACACAGGGTCTGGGCTGGAAGTATCACACATTGCAATACACAGGAGCTGGAGGACACACACCAACGTGTGTACACAGGGGCTGGACTGGAGGCCACATTCAACACACATGGGATGGGCAGGAAGTCACACAGAGGCCCTGGGCTGGAGGCCATACACCAAAACACAGGGGAGCTGGGCTGGACAAACAACAGGAGCTGGAGGACACACTCCGAACACATAGGGGCTGGAGGCCACAAAACAATACACAGGCTGAGCTGGAGGCCATGTGCCAATACACCGGAGATGGAGGCCACAAGCGTGTGTTGATACAAGGGCTATAGGGCAAGCACCAACACCCAGTGGCTGAAGGTCACATACCCAAACCCAGGGACTGGAGGCCACACAACACACAGGTCTGCTTGACACCAAAATACAGGGGCTGGGATGGAGACAACAGACCAACACTGTGGCTGGAGGCCACATTCCACATGGCTGGAGACCACACATCAATATACAAGGCCTGGAAGCCACACACCAAATAACACACAAGGGTTTGGCTGGAGGCCACATTCCAACACACAGGGAATGGAGACCACAGTGGCTGGGCTGGAGGCCACCAACTCAGTGGCTGGGTTGGAGGCCACACACCAAAACACAGTGACTAGGACACCATCACACCCCTGGCTGGCTGGACTGGAGGCCGCACACCAACACACGGGCTGGAGGCTAGACATCAACTTAGGCTACTTTCACACATCAGGTTTTCGGCGTCAGGCGCGATCCGGCGTCGTGCCGGAACGCCGGATCCGGCAAATGTTTTGTAAAACCGGATGTGACGGATCCAGTTTTCTGCCGGATCCGTCTTGTTCTTGACAGACAAAACCGGATCCGTCTCATCCGGTTCATCCGTTTTTCTATCCGTTTTTCGACGGATTACGCCGGATCCGGTTTTTAAAAACACCCCTTGTGGCCTTCCGAA
This sequence comes from Dendrobates tinctorius, assembly GCF_039654945.1. NCBI lineage: Eukaryota > Metazoa > Chordata > Amphibia > Anura > Dendrobatidae > Dendrobates > Dendrobates tinctorius. Next base: position 1,063,515 of record NW_027361975.1, on the reverse strand, counting down.
CGGGATTGGCTACTGGAAAACTATATATAGCGTGTTCCTACAGCCCTTCTTTGACAGGTTGTAGAGGAGAAAGTGCAGGTTGGAGAGAAGAGCAAGTTACTGGCGAAGATGGATGTTGTCATTGGAAATATTTTGAAGAATTTGGCGGATTTTACAGCGGAGGCGAATCGTTTGAGGGTGATTGTTCTGGAGAAGGAGAGAGCGAGACAGCAGCGCATCAGGCATCGTAGACGACGTTTGTGGATCCACCCCATCACAGCCAAGAGAATGACGCGTGGTGTCTATTCTACACTCTGCATGGACCTTCGACGAAACCCGGATAAATTTTTTGGATATGTTCGGATGAAAATGGAGAATTTTGATTACTTGGTGGAGCGCATTGCACACCTCATAAGAAAAGCAGACACCTATTGCCGCTTCTCTGTTTCACCCGCAGAGCGTCTGATGGTGACTTTAAGGTAAGCCACATTTATTGGATGTGCTCGCATCAGAGCACACTTTCACTGCAATCTTGTTGGTGGTAGTTTGTATCTCCAAGTGTTATAGCTGAGTTTTGGTATGTAATGCTGTGATTTAAAACTAATTGATTGTTTTTTAATTCCCCACAGATTTCTTGCAACTGGAGAATCCCTTTCATCACTGCATTTCCAGTACAGACTCGGGATTTCCACCATATCTGGAATAGTGAAGTACACATGCCGTGCACTGTGGGACTCCTTAGCTGAAGAGTTTTTACCAGAGCCCACAACAGAGAGGTGGATTGAAATTTCAGAAAAGTTTCAACAGATATGTCAGTTTCCCAACTGCTTGGGCGCTGTGGACGGGAAACATATCCGCATTGTAAAGCCAGCCGGACCGGGATAGGAATATTTCAATTACAAGAAATATTTTTCAATTGTCCTCATGGCCATCGCTGACGCGTAATACAAATTTATTGCTGTTGATATTGGGTCCTATGGCCGCTCCAATGACTCTCAAGTTTTCAAACTGTCTGCCATGGGGCGTAAACTGTATGGAAACACCTTCCAGTTCCCACCCCCTAGACCGCTGCCGCAAACATCTGGTCCACCTATGCCATTTGTCTGTGTAGGGGATGAAGCCTTTCAGCTGTCAGAACACCTTTTGAAACCGTACTCTAGCAGAGGATTGACAAGACCAAAACGCATTTTTAATTACCGCCTCACAAGAGCAAGAAGAATGGTTGAATGTACCTTTGGTATTCTGACAGCCAAATGGCGGGTCCTATTGACTGCGATCAACCTCAAGACAGAAACTGTGGACGAGGTGATCAAAGCTTGCGTGGTACTCCACAATTTTGTTATCTGCAAGGAACCCATTTCCATTGAGGACACCTCTGAAGAAACCACCTTGCAAGATTACCATGACATTACCACTAGAAGTTCTGTGACGGTTTCAGTAATGAGGGACAATTTTGCACTATACTTTATGTCACCTCAAGGCAGAGTACACTGGCAGGATGACAGAGTGTGAAAGATTTGTGCCCAACCAAACTTGTGTACCTTCTGTACCAACAGTATATACCTTTGCCAACCAAAGTTGGCTATCTTGTCATGGTCTCTATTTTTAGCTTTAGCCCACAGGTGTGTACCTGGTTGTGTTTTATGCAAAGTATTTCACCTTTTAACAAAAGTTGTGTACATTGTTAGGAAATCACCAACAATAAACACAACTTTTTAGGTGAAATACTTTGCTTCAAACACAACCAGGAACACAACTGTGGCAAAAAGCTAAAAATTTACCCACAGTTATATACCTGGTTTTGAATACCTTTTTACCTTTTAAATACCCTGTATTTAACCTTTTTTTAAAACATATTTCGCCGCAGAAAGAAATGACAGACAACCAGTGTAAACAATAATTTAACTTTTATATAAAATATTTTTTTTTTGTAAACTGTTTTTAAAGTTAAAAAAACTTTTTTAATAAAGGTTTGAAACCAACTGGGCATTTTTATTACAAAACACATCATAAATCTGTGTAGTGTGGGGTGGAAATACTGCTGGAGGGGCTGCGGGACACTTCGACACTGGGAGTGTGGAGAGAGGATTGGGATCATGGTGGGGAAGGAACAGTTAGAGGTGATGGTGTGGAAAAAGCTACAGAATGGGTGGACATGTGGGAGGCAGAAGAGGTGGTGGGCGGTGGAGTGGAGGGTTGGGCAGGGACTGTAGGAGCAGATGATGTTGATGGCAAGTTGTATGGGGAAGGAGTTTGGTACGGGGCAGGTTGCTGGAAGTGGGGAGGTTGCTGGTACTGGGGAGGTTGCTGGTATGTAATAGGAGGGGGAGGATGGAAAGTGGCTGGAGGGGGTGCAGATGTAATAGGAGGGGGAGGATGGAAAGTGGCTGGAAGGGGTGCAGGTGGAGGAACTACTGTGGTGGGAGGAGGAGGTTGGGAGGTAACGTGCTGGAGAGCACCGTGGCATGAATGCATTACATGCATCTGCTGGGTAGGAGATAGCGTTTCCATGCGCTCCACAACAGACCTGAAAAAGGTGTGGTTTGGCGAAGATCTTGCTTCTGAATGCATGGTTTGCAGAAGCGTCTTCACCTTCAGAATGCTGGAGTTGATCTGCTGAAAGCCTGCGGAGATTTGCTCTGACAAGACTTTTAGACAGTTCTGGAAAGATGCATTCAGATGCAAGAACTCTGGCGCATAAGTCTTTTCCTGACCCCTCTGCCGCTGCCGCCCAGTACCCGCAGGTGTACTAGAGGTGGCAGGGGCAGAAGGGTGGGGTAAAGGGAAAGCGATCTCCTCACCAGCAGCTTCATGTAATGTAGGCGGCCACGATGCTCCTGTGCTGGTGGATGGGACAGATGGGTCGAATGTGTGGGAAGGCTGGGAAGGTGCAGATGTACCGGGGCGGTCGAAGTGTTCCTCGGTGCCGGTCTCCTCAGGGATCGCCTCAGAAGGGTCCAATCGTGCAGGCTCCCGAGTGCTGCTCACCGTGCTGTGGAATAAAGAGAAAAAAAAACAATTAAAATAGTGACATGGTATGGCCCTGGCTGAAAAAAAAAAGTTACATCTAACATTTTTTTTCACATGTGGTGTGTAATATTTACCTTCTAGTGACCATTGTTTCCCGGAGGAACAACAGGGCTTGTGCGTACTTGTACTTGCTCCTGCGTCCTCCAGATCCACTCGGGGCCCGCATCTCTTTATTGAACTCCTTCTTGAAACGATCCCTCACAGACCGCCACCGATTCACAATTCTGTTCCCTGAAACGAGAAAGGAGTGGTTAGTATACAACATCAGTGTTTCCCAAACTCCAGTCCACATGGTCCCCAGGGGTCATGTTTTCAGGATTTCCATAGTAAATAGAAATCCTGAACACATGATCCGTGGGGACCACGAGGACTGGAGTTCGGGAAACACTGGTTTACATCAAGCAACCGGTACTGTATATACTTACGCTCTTTAATCTGGGCCCGAGCATCGAGGTCCTCCCAGCGGCCCACAAGGAGCGAACAGATTTCCTCCCAGAGTCGTCGGGTAACGATCAGGTCAGCGTGGCGGCGGTCAGCCATATTCCAGAGCGGCTCCCTTTCTCTGACGAGATCGATGAGGTGGTCCACATCGATTCCTCCATCCTCACCGTCAGAGTCGGGAGCACGCTGTGAAGGCTGTTAAAGAAAAAGACAAAAATAACATAATTAGCCTCCACAAAAGAAATGAAATAAAAAGTGCAAAAAAACAAAGCAAAAATATTTATACTTACACGCTGGTGACCGCCGCGTTGCTGTCGCCGACGACCCTGGGAGGCACTGCGAGGACCTCTTGGCCGAGCACCAGATTGGGAAGACTAGAGAAGAAAACAAAAAATGTTATGTCTTTGGATGTAGGCACTTGTTTGCTGTGTGTGGTCTGCAGAACATTGTTTTCTATGTGTTGTGTGTAGTGTGATGTTGTGTTTCTGCGTTTGATGCCAAAAACTTACCAATTGTGAGCCCACTCCAGGTGTCTGTCCACCCCTTCCTTCTTCTTCTGGGAGCTCCTCTTCATCTTGTGATTCCTGTTTTGAAATAAAAGGCAATGAATAGACATATATTACAGAGATGATGGATTTTGGAAATAAAAACTTACCGTCAAACGCTGACGATGCGAGGGAGGGCTCCCAGAAGAAGATGTGCTGTCCTGTTGATGGCCAGACTCCATGGCTGTGGGTATTGCTGCTGCTGTTGCTGCTGCCAGTGATGCCATTTCTGCTGCTGCTGCATCTCTTGGGCGGCTGTTGAATAAAGAGAAACAAAGGGCCAATGAATATCTTGATATTCCATGGCCCTAGTTTGGAGGAATGGGGGATTTGATAATTACCGTCTCTCATCTGCTGCTGGACTCCCCTCCTCAGCATGTTCCATTTGCTGCTCCAATTGGCGTGGTGGTGGTGCTGATGGTGCTGCAGTGGTCTCCTGCCTTCTCCTGCGCCTGGTTGCTGTCTTGGGTGGCATGTTGGGTGTGGCTGAGGGTCCCACTGTCTTGCTTTTATATATGTGTCTTGTGGGCAGAGCTACTGAGCATGCTCAGACCAAAAATACCGGATCCGGCGCATTGCGGCGCTCATAGGCTTTCATTGTGTGAAAAAGCCGGACGCGCCGGATCCGGCGTGTCCGGCTTTTTCGCCGGAGACAAAAAACGTTACAGTAGCCGTTTTTTCCAGACGCCGGATTGAGACACAATGCCGGATCCGGCGAAAACCGGATGAAACGCATGGCCATCCGGCGCGATCCGGCGCAAATGCAAGTCAATGGGGGGGAAACCGGATCCGGCATTGCATTTCGCCGGATCCGGTTTTTGTCAAAAGCGCCGGATCGCGCCTGACGGCGAAAACCTGATGTGTGAAAGAGGCCTTACAGGGACTGTTAGCCACACATCAACTGGGCTGGAGGCCATACACCAACACAAAGGAGCTGGATGCTACACACTTTCACATATTGGCTGGGCTGGATGGTACCAACACACTGGGGCTGGGCGGCACACACTCACAGGGGCTGGGCTGGAGGGCACCATCACACAGGGGGATAGACAGATTCCACACAAATCAATGTATAAGGACTGGTAGTCACACATACCAACTCGCAGGGGCTGGAGGCCACACAACACCACACGTCTTTGAGGACACACAATAGCACACACGGACTGGGACTGGAGGCCACATTCCAACACACAGGGGTTGGAGACCACACACCAAAACAAGAGCTAGGCTGAAGGCCACCAACATAAAAATTCTGTATGTGGCCTCCATTCCCTGTGCTACACACGTGACACTGCTGGATGCCAAGCAAAAATAAACGGGCTGGAGGCCACACACGTTGCAACACACAGGGGCTGAATACCACGCAACAACACACAGGGGTTGGAGGCCACACACCAACGTACAGAATCTAGGCTGGAGGCCAACACTAAAATACTGTGGCAGGAGATCACACCTCAACACAGTGGCTGCGCTGGAGGACTGGAGGCCACACAGCAATACACAGGGGCTGGAGCTCACACACATCTAAACACAGGGGCTGGGGCTGGAGGCCACATTCCAACACTCTGGGCTGCAGACCACTCTCCAACACACAAGGGCTGAGCTGGAGGCCATATTTAAATACACCGGAGCTGAAGGCCACAAACCAACACACAGGGGCTGGACTGGAGGCCACATTCCAACTGTATGTTGGTGTGGGCCTCCAGGGTCTTTGTGTGGGTCTCTGATATGTTGTGTGTGGCCTTCAGCCCAGATTCTGGGTGCTGGTGTGTGGCCTCCAGCCCCTGGCCATTTATGTTTGTGTTTGGCGCCCACCCCATGTGTTTTGGTGTGTGGCCTCCAGCAGTGTCATGTGTGTAGCACAGGGAATAGAGGCCACATGCAGAATCTGTCCTGGACACAGGACTTTGGCTGGAGACCACACACCATGGTTCACACAAGGGGTGGGCTGAAGGCCACACAACAACATACAGGGGATGGCGGCCATAAAGCAACACAATAACAAATGGGCTGAGCTGGAGCCAACACACAGGGGCTGGAGGCCACAAAACAGCACACGGGTTGGCCTGGGCTGGAGGTCACACACCAGCACAAATGTGCTGGAGGCCACACACCAACACATAAGAGCTGTAGACCACACACCAGCACACACGGGCTGGAGCCCACACACCCAACACACAGGGGCTGGAGGCCACACACCAACAAACAGGGGTTGCAAACCATCCGTGATCACACAGGGCCTGGGCTGGAGGCAATATGTAATAAAGTGCAGAAAAGTATGTCACCACGGAACAGACGGACCAACAGTTAAAGGGAGGTTTATTTACAGGGAATAACACTGGTGGAATTAACAGCGCAGGTATGAAAGTAATATGCAAACAAGTTAGGCAAGCAGTCCAAAAGCATAAACGGTATTGAACAGAAATAAGGTAATTTTCCTATGGGGAACTTATCAGTCTGCAGGGGTCTTGATTGAAGGGGTTACTCTTCTCCAACGTTAGCACCGAATCACCAGCAGCGCTTGTAGTCCGAAGTACTCTGTATCCTGTGCCGTTAACAATGTCCAGCCGAAATATGTGGGGTTACTGCAGGAGCCAGAGGGGCATGAGACAAACGATATCCCCTATGCTCCAAGTTCTCCTGTTTAACGCCACAGCAGTGCTTCCCCACCGGAATCAGGGGCTCTGCATTAACACAAGGGTCACCGGAACTTTGTACGTGGTATAGTCTCTCTAAGCACGTCACAGCCCTGTCATCGGGCGCAGTCTCTTTGCAGGAATAAGTCTTTACGCAGCACAACGTCTCTTTGCAGGGAAGCGTCTTGTCACTGCACACAGTCTCTCTGCGGGGGAGCGTCTTGTCACTGCACAAAGTCTCTCTGCAGGAGAGCGTCTTGTCACTGCACACAGTCTCTCTGGAGGGAAGCGTCTTGTAACAGAGGTGAGCACGCAACCTTAATGTCACTGCGGTACCCGGCTTCACGTACTCACGGTCCGCAATCTTTACACATGGTCCCTCTGTGTTATGAATGAGTCACCGTAGGAGGCAAAAACAGAAATACTAGCTAAGTCCAGAAAACCAGAGAAGTTGGCAGCTATCGGATTGCAGACCCCTGAACCTAACAACAACAACTAGCAGTAGCCGTGGGGGGTTCCTACGGTGCCCTAGACCCCTCGATCACAGCCGGAGAACTACATAGCCTAAAGACAGAAAGGGAAATCTAAACTGCCCCAGAGCAGACCCCAAAGTAATAGACAGCCCCCAACATATAATGACAGTGAAGCAAGATGAAAAAACACTCACACAGATAGAAAGATAGGCTGAGCAAATGATGGGGCCCAAGCTAACTAAATAGGACAGGACAGGAAAGCTGCTGTCTGCAATCCACCAAAACCCTCTCAAAAACAAGAGCCAACAGACTGATAGGGAAAAAAGCCCTGAAGACGCTAGGCTTCAAAAAGACTATATCAGTACTCAGGTATTTTCTGAAGACAGAGCAAAAAGGAATTCAGCTCACCTAGCAGGGAAAAGCAGAAATCCAGAAAAACAAGGCAAAACAAAACCAAAACACAAATGCAAAAAGAAGAGCAGAAAACTTAGCTTTTGAGGAGCAGGAATCAGACTGGTCGCCAAGAATCCCTCAGAGAAATCACCCGCAAGGCAGAAGGGTGTCGGCTGCCTTACATCCAGTCAGCAATTTCAGTCACCCAGTCATCATCATTCTGCTCAGGTTCTTTGTAATCAGCCTCACTACCTTCCTTCACCAGAAGAGGGAGTTCATCAGACCTCAATGGTGAAGGGGAAAATGAACTCACAACACTCTGTCTCTGGCTTCTGTATCAGAGATCTGTGTCTCCTCCGGTCTGTGTCAGCGTCCTTCCCTCTCTGCTGTCTGTGCCGCTCTGAGGAAAGCACGCGCTGTTTTCTCGCTCTCTCCCCCCTTCCTGTTCCTGGCTGCTGAACAGGCTGCTTTTGTCTTCCCCGGGGAACCTGCTGCCCTGCTCAATGGTTCCGGGCACGGAGCAGAGGAGGCAACTCTCCCTCGGCTCTTCCTGTACTTCACCCCCTTACAGATACACTAACACACAGAGGCTGGAGGTCACAACCCAACACACAGGGGATGATTTGTAGGAAACACACCAACACACAGGGACTGGAGACCACACATCAACACAGTGGCAGGAGGCCACACACCAACACAATGGGACTGGAGGCCACAAAGGAACACACAGGCTGGCCTGAGCTGGAGGCCACAGACCAACACAAATTAGCTGGAGGCCACACACCAACACAAAAGGGCTGTAGACCACACATCAGCACACAGGGATTGGAGGCCATACACATACAGGGCCTGGGCTCAGAGCCTGACAGCAACATACAGGGGCTGGTAGTGGTTTCCAGCCCAGCCCCAAAACAGAGGGGCTGGGCTGGAAACCACACGACAGTACACAGGGACTGAAGGCCGCACACCAACAAACAGGGGCAGGGCTGTAAGTCACATACCAATGACACATGGGCTCAGGAGCCCACACACCCATCACACCAATACACAGGGGCTGGAGGCCACACACCAACACACAGAGGCTGGAGACAACAAACCAAGACACAGGGGCTGGCCTGGAGTACACACACAAGCTGGAGACCGCACACTAGAACACAGGTCCTGGATGGAACACACCAGCATACAGGGGCTAAAGGCCACACCCCAACTTGACACATGGGCTGGAGGCCACACACCAACACACGGGCTGAAGGCCACACACCAACACACGGACTGAAGAGAGGGCACATATTGGGGCTGGAGGCCACAAACCAACTCAAGGTCTGTAAGCATCCAACCAACACACAGCGGTGGAGTACACACACGAGCTGGAGACTGCACCCCAGAACACAGGGGCAGAATGGAACACACCAGTTGATACAGGAGCTAAAGGCCACACACCAACCATCACACATGGGCTGAAGGCCCACTCACCAACATACAGGTGCTGGAGGCCGCACACACATGGACTGGAGGCCACACACCAACACACGGGCTGGAGAGAACACACCAACTCACAGGGTCTTTGGGCATCAAACCAACACACAGCGGCTGGGTTGGAGGCTACATACCAATAGGGGCTGAAGGTCACATGACAACTGTTAGAGCAGGAATTTCTATTTCTCCTCAGGTATTTTCTATCTTATGGGTACCCATGCAATGAAGCATAATCAGAGAGACAGACTGTTCGTTGTCTTTCTAAATGGTCTCTAAAGTTTATTGACAGGATGATCTTTTATAGTACAAGATCAAAGGGAAATGAGGCATTACACAATAATCTGGCAGAAATACGAGTTATACAATGGGTTGTCAAACATCCTGAGACACAAGATAAATTACAAGACAGAATACGGGGTGCTTCCCTAGTGTCAGTGTTCTAGTTCAACAGTTCAAGTTCTCAAGAAAATCTGGCTAAACAGACATTTTTGGGTGTTTAAAGACCATTTCACTTAAATTTGGAAACAATAAATGTCCTTCACAATTTCTGGGAATTGTAGGAACTGACCACTAGCCATAAAAATGTTAAAAATGTTAGCACATAGACATATGATAATTGGATCATAAGTTATTCCAGCATCAAACTATTTTTTTGTATTTTATTCAGAATAGAAATTAACCACTTCTTTAACACAACGCAACACACAGGTTGGCTTGGAGGCCACATACCAACACACAGGAGCTGGAGGCCACACACCAGCATACATGGGCTGAAGCTCACACACAAAGACGCAGGGGCTGGAGAGAACACACTAACACACTGGCCTGGAGAACACACATGGGGACCACACACCAGAACATAGGGGCTGGATGGAACCCACCAACATACAGGAGCTAAAGGCCACACACTAACTTTACACATGGACTGAAGGCCACACGTCAACACATAGGGGCCGGAGAGAACACATCAATATAAAGGGGCTGGTGGCTACAAACCAACTCACAGGGTCTGTACGTGTCAAACCAACACAGTGGCTGGACTGGAGCCCACACAACACAAAGGGGCTGGAGGCAACACATCAACACACAGGGCTTGGAGAACACACATGGGCTGTAGACCACACACACAAGCACACAGAGGCTGGACGGAACACACCATCACACAGGAACTAGAGGCCACACAAAGTCTGGAGGCGTCAAATCAACACACAATGGCTCAGCTAAAGGCTACATACCAACACACAGGGGCTGGAGACCGCACACAGGGGTTGGCTTGGATGACACACATGGGCTGGGATAAAGGCCAACACATAGGGGCTGGAGAGAACACATCAACCCTGGCTGGAGGTTACAAACCAATTCACAGAGTTTGGAGGTGTCAAACCAACACACAGTGACTGGGCTGAAGGCTACATACCAACACACAGGGGCTGGAGGCCACACACCATCACACAGGAGCTGCAGGTCTCACACCAACTGGGCTGTAGGCCACATACAAACACACACAGAGGACACACACTACATACCCCTAGGGGCTGGTTGGGGAACACAAGGGTTGGAGACCACACACCAGCACACAGAGGCTGGATAGAACACACCAACATAAAGGGGCTGGAGGCCGCACACCTATGTAGACACATGGACTGGAGACCACACACCAACATACATGGAGGCCACACACCAAACACACAAGGGCTTGGGAGAACACATCAACTTACAGGGTCTGGAGGCATCAAACACAGAGGCTGGGCTGGAGGCTACACACCAACACACATGGGCTGAAGCTCACACACAAAGACACAGGGGATGGATAGAAAACACTAACACACAGGGACTGGCCTGGAGAACACACACAGGGACAACACACACCAGAACATAGGGGCTGGATGGAACCCATAAACATGGCTAAAGGCCATACACCAACTTGACACATGGACTGGAGGCCACACACCAACCACACAGGGGCTGGAGAGACCATATCAATATATAGGGACTGGAGGCTACAAACCAACTCACTGGGTCTGGAGGTGTCAAACCAACACAGCGGCTGGACTGGAGGCTACACACCAACACACAGAGGCTGGAGGCCACACACCATCACACAGGATCTGCAGGTTTCACACTAACTGGGCTGGAGGCCACACACCATCACACAGGATCTGCAGGTTTCACACTAACTGGGCTGGAGGCCACACACCAACACACAAGGGCTGTTAGGCATCAGGTTCCTGCCGCTGTACAGCAGAAATCCCAAGCTTTGCCTTCAGCGGTCTCCCATTCCTCTCCGGCCGCAACAGAGCCTGCTTAGCAAACTCGTTGATCCCGGCGCTCTGCTCACACCAGCATTGTGGGTTTGGTTGCTGCTGCCACCTCTGGTCCAGCTATAGCAACGCATGTTGGTCAACAGCGTACTACTCCAGGGACTAAGTCCTCCTTTTGGTCAACTGAGCATGCCCGTGGGACAATTTCTCATTGGAGATCGGAGGTCACATGTTCAGGTCCTTCTCCAGCTCGGATTAGACCATCTGGAAGGTCCCAGAAGGACGCTGCTATAAAAAGTTTGCATGGCCGCCTCGCCATGCGCTATGATAGACATTAGTTCTTATGTTTATACTGTTGTGTGTGATCATGGATGTATGACAGGTGAATGACTCATTAAGAAACCCCTTCCCTATGATACGTGTGGTAGTAGGGTTTAGAGGTTAGAGTCAGCACTTAGTACTGGCACTGCCTAGCGCCGCAGTACATTCAGCTCTCTCATCCGTCAGCGCCAGTCAGTACAAGCTCAGAGCGGTAAGCTAATGCTTGCTGCACCTTGTGACGTTTAACAGGTGTGATAAAACACTCCAGGATCACCTTTGCTGGGGCCAAAGGCCACGTGGGTTTAGCATGAAACTCAGGTGCACAGCTGGGATTCGGTCATAACTGACGCTGGGTCAGGTTTATTTCAGGTGAAAGCAAAACATACAGGAAATAAAACATAAAACAAATTCTTGCCTGTCCGGCACTAACTAAACAGGTTCCGTACTAACTACCAACTGGAGGGCTTCTCCCAGCCAGCCAAACCAGCGTTACCGTAAGCACAGCTTTCACTCACAAGTGTTGCTCACACAGACATGCTCTCTGTGTTCTCCAGGCTGAGCAACTAACACACCACCTGGCATCCTTTTATATCCGCTTCCCATTACTCATTAGTCACCAGGTGAGATACTGACCAGACTAGGCCACATAGGAAAGGTATCTGGGCGAGATATACCTGCCCTCATCCACTATTCCCCCATGATTCTCACATATCCCCCCCCTCTGCTCAGACCACTCCCGTCGAGCAATGACATCCGCCAAACAGTGCACTCGGGACAGGGCATCCGCATTCCCCATCTGTACACCCGGGTGGTGCTCCACCGTAAAAGTGTAGGCCTGCAGGGCAAGGAACCACCGGGTCACTCGGCTATTCCGTTCCTTGTGTAAGTGCATCCACTTGAGAGGGGCATGGTCAGTGATCAGCCTGAACTTTCTTTCAGGTAATATTTGAGGGACTCTATAGCCCACTTAATGGCTAAGCACTCTTTTTCTACTACCGCATACTTTTGCTCATGTTTATTCAGCTTCCTGCTGAGATAGAGGACCAGGTGTTCCACTCCGTCCCTCTCTTGTGACAGTACGGCCCCTATACCGGTCTCAGAGGCATCAGTTTGTACCACAAACTCGCTGCGGAAATCCGGAGTCACCAATACGGGCTGAGAGTAAAGTGCCTGTTTTAGGCTATGGAAGGCTTCTTCAGCCGCTAAGTTCCATTTAACCATGATGGAATCTTTCCCTTTGGTAAGATCCGTCAGGGGGGTAGCAATGGCTGCAAAATTGGGAATGAACCGGCGATAATAGCCGGCGATCCCCAGAAAGGCTTGCACCTGCTTCTTGTTAACTGGTTGCGGCCAGTCCTGAACCACTTGAACTTTATCGACCTGGGGTTTAACCATACCCCTCCCAATTACATAACCAAATACCGGGCTTCTTCTAGCCCGATGTGACATTTCTTGGGATTCGCAGTTAGACCTGCCTCCCCCAGGTCCTCAATTACAGCTTGCACTTTCCCGAGGTGAGTCTCCCACTCAAAGCTGTAAATGACAATGTCATCCAAATAGGCAGAAGCGTACTGCCTGTTGCCTCAGGACTCGATCCATCAGTCTCTGGAACGTCGCCGGCGCTCCGTGCAGTCCAAACGGCATATACACATACTGAAATAACCCTTCCGGTGAAGCAAATGCCGTTTTCTCTCTGGCCGCCTCCACCAGAGGGATCTGCCAATATCCCTTTGTTAAATCTAGGGTCGTAATATACCGGGCTTTCCCTAACCGGTCTATTAACTCCTCGACCCGGGACATAGGGTAGGCATCAAATTTTGAGACCGCATTCAGTTTCCTGAAATCATTGCAGAACCAGATGGTGCCGTCCAGTTTAGGAATGAACACAATCGGGCTGGACCAAGCACTTTGCGACTCCTCAATGACCCCTAAATCTAACATTGCCTTGACTTCTTGGGAGACGGCCTCACGGCGTGCTTCCGGGATTCTGTAGGGTTTCACATGGACAGTGACCCCAGGTTCCGTTATGCTGTCATGTTTCATTAGTATAGTCTGCCCGGGTTTTTCCGAGAAAAACTTTTGGTTGTGAAGTAAAAACTGCCTGACCTGTCTTTTGCTGCTCCGAGAGGGTCTCTGCAATCCGTACCGCCGGTACGGTATGTGAGCAGACGGGCCGGGCCAGATCCGCTGATAAAACCCTGGAAAGATTGGTCGGCCTTATCAGATTCACATGATAAATCTGTTCAGGTTTCCTTTTACCTGCCTGATACACTTTGTAGTTTACTTCACCAACTCTTTCCTTAATTTCAAAAGGGGCCCTGCCACTTTGCCAGGAACATACTGTCGGCCGTGGGGACCAGGATCAACACCCTATCTCCGGGTGCAAACGTACGGATCTGTATATGTATCCATGCTGACGTGTCACCCCACTATTCTTGGCTCCTCCCCCTTCTTTTTTTTTTTGTGTATATATACCCCTGAAATGATCTTCTGTAACTGCCCTGATGAAGTGAGCTGGGACTGGCTCAGGAAACGCGTTGGAAATAAAGATACCTTGAATTCTACCACAGCAGCGCAGTCTCTTATTGCACTACCAGCCTTCTCTTTGTACCAAGTCCTTGGACCTTGTGCAGACTGCTGCAGCTGTTTTATGCGATTATAGGTGTTGTGACTCTCACAACCCTATCAGGTGAGCCTAACACTTGCTGTGCACTCATCTACTTTCCATACAGACCTACGCATTGGAAGCGCCCTGTCTCCCCCTTTTCTTTTCACAGCTCACTCGGACCCCTTGGCGGGGGTACAGCAGTTGGTGATCCACTTACAGGTGCAGCTCCAGGCGTTTGTCCATCATGGATTACTTCCAACACAGATTATTATCTCGGGAGAGATTGATTCTTCAAACCGTCGGCCAAATTCCAGCATCATCCAGCCATGAGGATCCCATTTTCTGTTCTTATACAGAGGAAGAAACGGAGACAATGAAAGGTCTGTTCCATACCCTTGAGAACCATATCAAGGACGAAATTGTACATAGCTTACATGCTAGGTTTCTCAATATATACCTACAATTATGCCCTCAGGGTTTAAGGATTTCTCTGCAGACCCCTTTCCCAAAAGATCCTGAATTTTCAGTAACCTGGAACAACATACAAAAAGACTGTATGCAGAGACTTTTAGGGTATGTGCACACGTTGCAGAAAATTTCTGCACAAAAACCTGAATCCCTTCCCAGAAACCGCACCTATTTTTCCGCTGCGTTTTTTGCGCGTTTTGATGAGTTTTTGATGCGTTTTTACCGCAGCGGTTTCTAAAAGCATGGGAGAAGCCTAAACCGCGGAAAAAAACGCAAAATTAATGTGCATGCTGCGTTTTACCGCGATGCGGTTTTTTCGCGGTAAAAAAACGCATCAATGTGCACAGAAAGGGCAAAATACATAGAAATGAATGGGAAGCTTATTTATAGCGGTTTTATAGTGAAAACCGCTAAAAAAACGCTGTGTGTGAACACAGCCTTAGCCTGCTTATGCAAAAAAAGAGCTCTCTTAGCTGAGGCTGCTGCCCAGAATGTTTTGGAGATAGATTCTCAACTCCAGAATTTTGACAGTCATCCCTTATTCAGGAAGATCAACTCTAGCATCTCTACATCTGCTCTAAAACTAGAACATGAACTTGTTTTGAAGAAATCTAAAAAACTCAATAGGGACAGGGAGGATCCCTGCTCTCCACCTGAAGATCCTGAGGATGATAGGGATTCCCCTACCATCCCCCAAGCTCCAAGACAGCTTAGAAAACCAAACTCCTACCCCACCTCACACAGGGGACCCTCTGATAGAGGCTCTGGGAGGGTATTCACTAATAGTAACAGAGGGAGGAATGTTCCTCAGCATAGGAACAGATCCAGAGAACCCCCTGCACTACTAAATCAAAATGCCAAACCTGCTCCCAAATCCAAACCCACTCTGTCTGAATTAATGAGTGCAAATATCAGTTCCTTTCAAGAAACTGCCTCTAATAATGTTTTTTTTCCAACTATGGATCTAACCAGCACTACTGAAGTGGTGAACCTTATCAATGATAGAAGGAATTCTGCTTCCTTCCCACTCCCCTTCTTTAATTCTCCCTGTTCCTCTCCTACCCCTACCACATCTGCTCTAACAGTCCTTGATTGTCAGGAACCTGAAGTTTTTCCTGACACTCCAGACCTCTTGGATCTCTCTATCCATCCCACTGATGAGACCTTACCTTCTACCATTCCTGAAAAAATTGTAATAGACAACTCGACTGCAGGCTATTCAGTTGCTGTCTCTTTTTTACCTGCAGCACTAAATCCTGCACAGAAAACACCCAAAAAGAACAACATAACCCATTTTTTTCAAAAGTTCCAACAAAAACGAAAAAATCCTTTAGAGGATGCAGAGGAAAGGGAATTGAGAAAAAAAGGCAAAAATGATCATTAACACAACCTAAATCTAATATCTTCAACCTTTCCTCCCATGTTCTTTCCTCTGAAGAAATCAGTCTACTGAATAAAGGTTTGTCTTTTTGCCCCACGTCCAGGAGTGATGGATTTGATTTGTTTTTGGACACCCAAAGATTTATCAGGAAAATCACACTCCTCAGACACTTTGAGATAAAAAAAATCTCTTCCTCCCACTGATGGGGTTAATTCTACTGATTCCTCCTTCCACTTGGATGTGAAAGGCAAATCCACCTTTTACCCTGTGGAAAGTAAAGGCCACCATCTAGAAACTTTCTCTGATCTACTTCTAGACCAGTTGAAAGATCTAGATAAGGAGCATACCTCTATCAACAAAAATCTCACTAATAGGGAGCAGGCAGCATTGACTAAGCTTGAGAAAAACTGCAATATTATCATCAAATCTGCTGATAAAGGCGGTGGTATTGTAATACAGGACAGGAAAGACTATGTACAGGAATCCTATAGGATTTTATCTGACACCAATTTTTATGCAAAACTCCCCCATAATCCCATCCCTTCTGCCACCATTGCTTATAACCTTTTAATCAATGAAGCTTTTACTGAAGGAACCATCAATGATCAAGAGAAGAAATTTCTGGTCAATAAAAATCCATCCACTCCCTTCATTTATCATCTTCCTAAAATACATAAATCTACAACCAACCCCCCAGGTAGACCCATAATTTCTGGCATAGGGTCCCTTACAAGTAACTTGTCCTTTTTTATTGACCGAATAATGCAACATCATGTTCTCTTGTTACCCAGCCACCTGAAGGACTCCACTGAATTGATTAATCTGGTTCATGATGTGTTATGGAAAGACTCTTATTATTTTATTTCATTTGATGTATCTGCTTTATATACAAACATTGAACATGAGTTGGGTCTTGAATGTTTTAACAGGTTCCTTTTATCAGACATTCGTTTATCTGTTGCACAAAAAGCTTTTATCTACAAAGGGATGGATTTTATTTTGCATAATAACTTTTTTACTTTTCTGGGGGAATTTTATCACCAGACACGTGGGACCGCAATGGGATCACGAGTAGCACCTACGTATGCAAATCTTTTTATGGGGGTCTTTGAACAAAATTTTATCACCAATGAGACTTTTAATAAAGGCATCATTTTATACAGAAGATACATTGATGACCTGTTCTTAATCTGGGACAATGACGTTTTAGATGTGGGTGCTCTTATTTGTTCCATCCAAAATAATCCATGGGGCTTGACTTTTACCCCACATGTTAATAATCAGTCCATGGATTTTTTAGACATCACATTTTTCATCAGGGATTCCAAGATTTACAGTAAAACGTTTTTTAAAGAGGTGGATTCTAATAGTTATGTACAATTTAAGAGTGGACACTACAAAAAATGGCTTTTTAATATTCCTCACAATCAGTTCCAAAGGATAAGAAAGAACTGCACTAATGATGAGGATTTTAACACACAATCCGAGGTCCTGAGGGAAAGGTTCCTTGCTCAGAGGTATCCCAAAAAACTCATTAGTTCTACATGTGATAATGTTTTAAAAATTTTAACCAGAATATTCTCCTCAGCAAATCTCTGACTAAACAAAAGAAAGATGATGCTGAACTTTTTAGAACAAATTTTATTACAACATTCAGTTCACAACAGAACAGGATAAGAGATGTTCTAAATAATTTATGGCCCATCATTAAGAAGAACCCGATACTTAATGGGGTCCTTCCAGACAAACCTGCTATCATCTTCCGAAAGGCCAGGTCATTAAAGAATATTCTGGCTCCAGGTAGACTTCTACCCCAGAAGCCTACTACCCATACCATTTCATCACCAGGGATTTATAAGTGTCACCGTCCTAATTGTGTTTGCTGTCATACCATTTCACACTGCACGTCTGTGTTTGTCCACCCCATTACACTTGAAAAATTTCCCCTCAAATTCCACCTCACTTGTCATTCCTCTCATGTTATATATGTCATTTCCTGTCCTTGTCCCAGATTGTATGTAGGTCGCACTACACAAGCACTACATTGTCGCATGAATTCACACTGTCACAATATCAAAATAGGCTTCCAAAAACATGGACTTTCACGACACTTTGACACCACACATTCCAGAGATTTCAGTAAAGCCACCATTTATCCCATTGATCACATACCAGACCACATCCCCAATAGGTTTCAATCACTATGCAGAAAGGAAGCTTTTTGGATCTACAAACTCAAATCTATTGAGCCCAATGGTCTTAATATCATCAATGATGTTTTTTATTGATTTTATTTTGACCTTGTGTTTTAATTCCTTTATATCATCATCTTCGTTTTTAAAGAAAAAAAATTTTTTATGCATTTTTTTATTTTTTTATTAACACTTAATTTTTAACCATTTTTATATCACCTATTCCAGAGAGTTTCTTCTTGTTGTTCTTCTCTTTTCTCCACCTAGAAAAAAGATATTTGAGACTTGTTTTAGCTATTTACACATGATTTTAACCATTTTCTCCTTACTTTCCAGTTTCACATGTAGCATAGTGGACTAATACCATGAGTTATATCCTCTGAGGCAAGTTCTAATCCACCCCAGGGCTCGAGAGCCATTTTTTTAATCTTTTACCTCGTGATCCCCCCCGTGTCTTTTTATTTTTTAATTACGTTTTTTATACCAACACTCTTTTTATGGCATTTTAAACATAATTTTTAATATGGTTGTAATAAAGTTTTATTACCCCTGAAATGATCTTCTGTAACATGCCCTGATGAAGTGAGCTGGGACTGGCTCAGGAGACGCGTTGGCAATAAAGATACCTTGAATTCTACCACAGCAGCGCAGTCTCTTATTGCACTACCAGCCTTCTCTTTGAATGTACGGATCTTGGCACCCCTGTCATAGATTATTTTCTGGGCTCCCTGAGCCTGCATCATGTGCTCTTTTACGATGGGCATAATGGCCGCAATACGGTCCTGCATTTGTGTTACATGATCTATCACTGTTTTAAACAGAGTGACCTGACCCTCCCAGGTTTCTTTTGTGATGTCTAACAGTCCGCGGGGACGTTGGGCGTACAATAACTCGAAAGGCGAGAACCCGGTGGAAGACTGGGGCACTTCCCTGATGGCAAAAAGCAAATACAGATAGTCCCAGTTTTTCCCATCCTTGTCTATCGCTTTTCTCAGCATCTGCTTCAAAGTTTTATTGAACCGTTCAACCAGCCCGTCTGTTTGAGGGTGATATACGGACGTGCGTAACGGTTCAATTTGTAGTAGCCTGCAGAGCTCCCTCATTACCCTTGACATAAAGGGAGTCCCCTGGTCGGTAAGTATCTGTTTTGGAATACCGACCCGACTAAACACATGCACCAGTTCCTTGGCAATCGTCTTGGTGACCGTGTTACGCAAAGGGATGGCCTCCGAGTAACGAGTGGCATAATCCATGATTACCAGGATATGTTGGTGTCCACCTGCAGACCGTGGAAGGGGCCCCACTAAATCCATCCCAATCCTCTCAAACGGGACATCAATAATAGGTAGGGGTACCATAGGGCTACAGAACCGGGGTTTAGGCGCAGAGGCTTGGCAGTTAGGACAAGACTCACAATATACACGAACATCATGATGCATGCCTGGCCAAACAAAACAGTGTAAGATCCTTTCGGTGGTTTTCTGGACTCCCAAGTGACCTCCCATCACATGTCCGTGAGCCAGGTCCAGCACTTTCCGCCGGTAGGGTTTTGACACGACTAATCGTTGCACCGTGTCTTCCCCCTTTTTCTCTATCTGATATAACAACCAAATCATTCTCCAGGACCATATAAGGATATGCCAGCCTAGTGCCAGGTTCTACGGGTACCCCATTTATCACTTTTACATTTGTCCTAGCCTGAGAAAGGGTAGGATCCTTTATTTGCTCGCTTTGGAAGTCATCTTTCTGGACTTCCAAATCCGGCAAACGGGGAGGTGGACAGCTGCCTGCCCCCTCCGTATCCCCTGCCATGACCGAAAACGGGAACTGAAGGTCATTTCCAGTAGACTCGTCACAAGAGTCTTCCTGGGGAACCCCCTCCAGGGGTTCGGGACTCACCCGCGCCATGGGAGAGGAATCACGTACACTGTTCCCCTGGGGCATCAATTGATTCTCCCACAATTGCCACAAGTGGGGGAAATCCCGGCCCAAGATCACATCACGCAACAATGTGGCGACGAGTCCCACTTTATGTTGCACCGTCCCATAGGAAGTAGAAATGCATACGACCGCGGTGAGGTACGAACAGGTGTCTCCATGCACACATGTTACAGAAAATCTGTCTAATGGTCCAGTCGGGGCTGACACCAGACTGGCCTTCACCAGAGTCACCACACTTCCCGAGTCCACCAATGCCACCACCTTTTCCCCATCCACCGATACATCACACGTGTTTTTCCACCTTACTTTGACCGGCATTCACACTCACTATCTGGGCAACCATAGACATGCGTTTTTTAGAGTCTGTGACGTCGCACTGCATGGGTTCAGTAGTGACCGGACAGTTCGCAGCGATGTGGCCCATCTCTTGGCAGCGAAAACACCTAACGGGCCCCTTGCCTAGACCAAAGTTCGTTACTCTTGGCCTCACCGTGCGAGCAGTCCCGTTTTCCTCCCCCATTGTCTTAGGGATTTTTCCTTCTCCCCTACTCCTGGGAACAGTCTTACCAGTTCCACGTGGAGATGATGAAGACGGAGGTGGGGTAGCGTAGTCTCTGAGTCCTTCCGCCACGGAGTAATGCTTAACCATATCCACCAGTTGATCTGCCGTCGTAGGATTTCCATGGCTTACCCACTTCCTCAGGGCCGGCGGTAGAGCTCTCAGGTACTTGTCCAGGACGACTCTCTGGATGATCTCTGGCGCCGTCAGCACCTCAGGTTGCAGCCACTTTTTCGTCAGGTGAATCAGGTCGAACATCTGTGACCGCGGTGGTTTATCCAGCTGATAAGTCCATTGATGCACTCTTTGTGCAGGGACAGCGGTCGTCACCCCCAGCCGGGCCAAGATCTCAGCTTTCAGTTTGTCAAAGTCCTGCGCGGCTTCAGGTTCTAAGTCATAAGCAGCCTTTTGGGCCTCACCGGAAAGAAACGGGGCAATCAGGCCGGCCCAGCGGGCCTTCGGCCATTTTTCCCGCACCGCCATCCGTTCAAACGTGGTCAGGTATGCCTCGACGTCATCTTCGGTCATCTTCTGCCAGTACCAACTCACGTGAATCACTCTCGACTCAGCTTCCGGGTTAACCTCAGGTAAGGTCGCCAGGCGCTGCGCCACCTGCTGGAGAAGCGATCGAGGGTTTAGCATGAAACCCAGGTGCACTGCCGGGATTCTGTCATAAGTGAAGCTGGATCAGGTTTATTTCAGGTAAAAGCAAAACATACAGGAAATAAAACAAATCCTTGCCTGCCCGGCACTAACTAACACACCATCTGGCATCCTTTTATATCCGCTTCCCATTACTCAGTCACCAGGTGAGATACTGACCAGACTAGGCCACATATGAAAGGTATCTGGGCGAGATATACCTGCCCTCATCCACTATTCCTCCATGATTCTCACACAGGGTACAGCGTTCCTGAGCGAACTTTCCCTGGCTCCGTAGTAGCAGTTCCAGGCGCTAGAGGGGCACGCTTCTTGTGTCTCAGAAGCAATGTCCTGTGACCTCATGCTAGCGCTCATCTAGCCGTAGCCTGTGAGGTTTAACTGGTTTCAGCATAGGTTTCTGCGGACTCTGTGCAGTAACAGCCCGTTTCCTATCA
The DNA here is from genome assembly GCF_039654945.1 of Dendrobates tinctorius. Taxonomy (NCBI): domain Eukaryota; kingdom Metazoa; phylum Chordata; class Amphibia; order Anura; family Dendrobatidae; genus Dendrobates; species Dendrobates tinctorius. The sequence goes on along the minus strand of NW_027361975.1, from coordinate 1,041,714 downwards.
CACTGCCTCAGTGGTGACCCACCGGTGTCAAACAAGCACTTTACTACTCGCCGTCCGTTGTTGTATAGCAGCAGTATACCATCTCTGCACAGTGGACCCCGGGTAGTGATCGCACCCTTTCATAATTTATACTTGGTGCGATCCACAAGCCCTAACATTATCATAGCGCCAGGGTCTGGCTAGCATGACGGACGAACAGCGTCTGCAGAGATATGTCCAGCAGCAGGAGGGCAGATTGTCAGCTCTCAAGCGGTCAGCCTCAGCTGCGGATGTCACTGCAGTCGCTGTACAGGCAGCTGCAGAGGCTGTTACCTGCGCCTCCACGTCCATTCCTGCCCCGATGTCCCGTCTCCCACTGCCTGATAAGTTCTCAGGTGACAGCGCCTCCTGCAGGGGTTTCGTGAGCCAGTGCTCTATTCAGCTTGGAGTTGCTGGCTACGAGATTCCCTTCAGAATGGGCTAAGGTGGGATTCATTATCTCCCTCCTGTTGGGCAGGGCTCTGGAATGGGCCACTCCACTGTGGGAGCGTGGTGACCCCGTGATACAGCGTGCCTCCCAGTTTCTGGTATCTCTAAAACAGGTCTTTCTGGGGCCACGGGTCACACATTATACCGCACTTCTATTGTTGGCACTGGTACAGGGAACCTTCTCGGTCAGCAATTAAGCCATCCGTTTCCGGACACTGGCTTCCGAGTTGGAATGGCCAGACAAGGTGATTATACCAGTGCTCTGGAGGGGTTTGGCGGAGCACGTCAAGGTCGCTCTGGCCACCAGGGAGGTTCCCGTTACTCTGGAGGAGCTTATTACCATCTCCACCAGCATAGACCTCCGTTTCACGGAGCATGGGTTGGAGCACTCCCAGTCCAGATCGAGTGTTAGATTGGCTCCCACTTTCGCTAAACCTCTGGAACCTCCCGAATGGGTGATCGAGCCTCCTGAGGCCATGGAGGTGTCTCGCACGGGCTCCAAGTCCCGCTCGGTGTGCATCCCCGTGCTCTGTTTCCAGTGTTGACAGCCTGGTCACTTGGCTAACATATGCCCACTGCGGTCCGGAAACGCCTCGTCTAGTGGTAATTGGAGGAGAATTCTAGACTGGAGCAAGTCCTATGAGGGTAGATGCGTGAGGGAATGCATACAGGTAGCTTCCACTGAGGTCCCCGTGGATCTTTCCTCGCTCCATCGGCAGTACGCAGACGTATTCTCCAAAAAGGCGGCGGAGACTCTTCTGCCGCATCGCTACTATGACTGTCCTATAGACCTCTTGCCGGATGCGGAGCCTCCTCGGGGTCGTGTGTACCCCCTGTCTCTCCCGGAGACGGAGGCCATGTCACAATACATCAGGGAGAATCTGGCAAGAGGGTTTATAAGGAAGTCGGTGTCGCCAGCAGGGGTGGGATTCTTCTTCGTGCAGAAGAAGAATGGAGAACTTCGTCCTTGTATTGATTACAGGGGTCTTAACGCCATAACTGTTAAGAACAAATACCCTCTGCCCCTGATATCTGAGCTGTTTGATAGGTTGCGTGGAGCAAGGATTTTCTCCAAATTAGATCTACGAGGGGCCTATAACCTGATACGTATTCGTGCTGGGGACGAATGGAAGATGGCCTTTAACAGCAGGGATGGCCACTATGAGTATCTGGTCATGCCCCAGCCGTCTTCCAAGACTTTGTAATGATGTCTTCTGAGATACGCTCTCCACCTCAGTGGTGGGCTATCTGGACGACATCCTTGTCTTCTCTCCAGATTTGGACTCCCACCAGAGAGACGTTTGCAAGGTCTTGGACCGCTTGCGAGCGAATTCCCTCTACGCCAAGTTGGAGAAGTGCCAGTTTGAGCAGGAGTCCTTGCCTTTCCTGGGCTATATCATCTCGGCCCAGGGATTGGCTATGGATTCTGCCAAATTGCAGGCGGTGATGGACTGGCGAGAACCCCACTCCCTTAAGGCGGTGCAGCGCTTTTTGGGGTTCGTTAACTATTATTATCGCCAGTTCATTCCTCACTTTTCCACCTTGGTGGCTCCCTTAGTCGTCCTCACCAAGAAGGGAGCCAATCCTAAGGTTTGGCCGGAACAGGTCTCCAAGGCCTTCTCCACCATCAAGACCCATTTTGCTGGCGCTCCCATCCCCCATCGTCCCGATGTGGATAAACCATTTATCCTGGAGGTAGATGCCTCGTCCGTCGGTGCCGGAGCAGTCCTTTATCAGAAGGACGCTCAAGGTCGGAAGCATCCCTGCTTCTTTTTCTCTAAGACCTTTTCACTGGTGGAGAGGAACTATTCCATCAGGGACAGGGAGTTGCTGGCAATGAAGTTGACCTTTTCTGAGTGGAGACATCTCCTGGAGGGAGCGCGGTTTCCCTTCCAGGTGTACACGGACCATAAAAACCTGGTATATCTCCAAACGGCCCAGCGACTGAATTCTGGCCAGGCCAGATGGTCGCTGTTTTTCACCCGCTTCCGTTTCACCCTGCATTATCTGTCCTGTGAGAGGAACATCCAGGCCGATGCTCTCTCGCTCCGTGGTGTCGTTGGAGGAGACTGAGCCTCAGCTAATCATCCCATCGGAGAGCTTGAGGACTGTGGCTCTGGTCGCTCTTGAATCGGTGCCCCCGGGCAAGACCTTTGTCCCCGCCCATCTGCAACCAGAAGTTCTCTTTTGGGCCCACATGTCTAGGGTGGGAAGCCACTTTGGGACGAAGCGGAAAACCAAACTCTTGGCGAGAACATATTGGTGGCCACATATGGCCCGGGATGTGGGAGATTACATTCGGGCATGCGTCTCCTGCGCCCAGAACAGGCCTTCTCGTCAGAGGCCTGCCGGGCTACTTTACCCTCTGCCGGTGGTGGACAGACCTTGGGAGATGGTCGGCATGGACTTTGTGGTCGGTCTGCCCAAGTCCAGTGGCAGCACGGTCATCTGGGTTGTCACCGATCATTTTTCTAAAATGGTGCACCTGGTGCCACTCTCGTGGCTACCTTCTGCACGGGGCCTGGCAGCGTTGTTCATAAAACACGTATTTCGCTTGCATGGTATGCCAGACAAGATAGTCAGTGACCGGGGTCCCCAGTTTGCATCTCGGTTTTGGAGGGAGCTCTGCAGTCTGCTCAGCATTGAGCTAAATTTCTCTTCGGCCTATCACCCCGAGACAAACAGATTGGTTGAGAGAGCTAACCAGACCCTGGTCACATACCTGCTACGTTTTGTCTCGGCCAGGCAGGATGACTGGGCATCCTTGCTACCATGGGTGGAATTTGCCTTGAACAATGCAGTGGCCGATTCCACCGGTCAGACTCCATTCCTCCTTAACTACGGCCAGCATCCGCGTGTCCCTGTCCCGATTCCCGTGTTGTCCAATGATTCCAGGGTGGCAGACAGGGCGGTGGAAGCGCGTGACATTTGGGACCGCACTCAGGATGCCATCCGGGCCTCAGAGAATGAGGGCTTCTGCCGACACGCACCGGCGCCCTGCTCCAACTTTTGCTCCTGGCGACTTAGTGTGGCTCTCCGCCCGTAATATCTGACTGCGGGTTGAGTCCACCAAGTTTGCACCTCCCTACATTGGCCCCTTCAATGTCCTTGAGCAGATCAATCCAGTGGTCTACCGCCACACTTTGCTATCTCTGACACCTTCCATGTGTCCCTCCTTAAGCCTGTTCACATGTCCCGGTTGTCCGAGTCATCTGCCAGGACATCAGACCTCTATTCGGATGAGTTTGAGGTCAATGCCATCGTGGGATGCAGGGTGGTGCGTGGTAAAAAGTTTTATTTGGTGGACTGGAAGGGTCATGGTCCAGAGGCTCGTACCTGGGAGCCAGTGGAGAACATCCACGCTCCGCTCCTTATTGCAGCATTTGAGCGTAGCGAGGCTCAGAGAGGAGGGCGCCTTAGGAGGGGGGTAATGTTAGGCGTCGGGTTCCTGCCGCTGCACAGCAGGAATCCCGAGCTTTGCCTTCGGCGGTCTCCAATTCTTCTCCGGCAGCAGTGGAGCCTGCTCAGAGCGGTAAGCTAATGCTTGCTGCACCCTGTGACGTTTAACAGGGTACAGCGTTCCTGAGGGAACTTTCCCTGGCTACGCAGTAGCGGTTCCAGGCGCTAGCGGGTCTAGAGGGGCACGCTTCTCGTGTCTCAGAAGCAGTGTCCTGTGCTCCTCTAGTCGTAGCCTGTGAGGTTTAACAGGCTTCAGCATAGGTTTCTGCGGACTGTGCAGTAACAGAGCCCGTTTCCTATCACACCGGCTCAGTGGTTCCCCGCGGGTGTCAAACGAGCACTTTACTACTCGCCGTCCATTGTTGTATAGCAGCAGTATACTGTTATGAATGGGTCACCAAGGAGGATAGCAGGCCCAGGCAAAGCCACAGAAAACCAGAGAGGTTGGTAACTAAGCCGATTGCAGACCCCTGATCCTATCCACACAACTAGCAGTAGCCGTGGAGCGTATCTACGATGATCCTAGACGCCTCGGCACAGCCGGAGAGCTAACTAAGCCTAAAGCAAGAAAGGGGAAATCTAAACTGCCCCAGAGCAGACCCCAAAGGAATAGATAGCCCCCAAACATATATTGTCGGCGAGACAAGATGAAAACACAAACGCAGGCAGGAAAATAGACTGAGCAAATGATGGGGCCCACACTGACCAGACAGGACAGGAAAGTTAAGACACTGTCTGCAATCACGCAAAAAACCCTGCAAAAAGTCCAACACCTCTGATGCACAAAAAACACTGAAGTCGCACGACTTCGCCCCCACTATATCAGCACTCTGGTATATTCTGAAAGCAAAGCAAAAAGAGACCAATATAACAGGGGACAAAACAAACTGGCACATGAAGTAACATATGGCCGGTGATTCAGCACAGCCCCAGCCGGACCTGGCTGACCCGCACAAAGCAGAGATAGACAAAACCAGATCAAATGCAAACAGAATAGCAAATGAACCACTTAGCTGAACCATGCAGGGACAGAGCAGGAGACATCAGAAGGCACAGGAAGAAAGTCACCAGCAGGGATAGAGGGAGTCGGCTGTCTTAAATCCCAATCTGAAACCCCAGATCTCCAATCGTCATCCTCATTATCAGGTGGCCAGCCTCTGTCAATCAGATCAGCTCCACCACCTCCAGTAACCACCAGAGGGAGCCCAGAAAGAGAACTCGCAACCCATCTGACCAGCTCCACTACCTTCAGTAATAACCAGAGGGAGGCCAGAAAGAGAATTCACAACACTATACCATCTCTGCATGGTGGACCCTGGGTTGTGATCGCACCCTTTCATAATTTATATTTGGTGCGATCCACAAGCCCTAACAGGGGCTGGCCTAGATCACACACCAGCACACAGAGGCTGGATGGAACACACCATTACACAGGAACTAAAGGCCACACACCAACATACAGAGGCTGGAGGCAACACACCAAGACACAGGGACTGGAGACCACACACCAGCACACAGGCTGTATGGAACACATCAACATACAAGGACTGGAAGCCACACACCAACACACATGGGTTGGAGGCCACACACCAACACACAGGGGCTGGAGAGGCTACATACCACAGGGACTGGATACCACACACCATCACAAAGGAGTTGGTGGCCTCACACCAACTGGGCTGGTGACCACACACCAACACACACAGGCTGAAGGCCACTCAACAGCACACCGAACTGGACTGGAAGTCACATATCAACATACAGAGGCTGGAAGCCACATACTGACACACATGGCCTGGAGCCCACAAACCAACATACAGGGGGGCCTTGAGCCAACCCACCAAGACACAAGGGCTGGAGACCACACACCAATTTACACAGGGGCTGGCCTGGAAAACACAGAAGGGCTGGAGGCTACACAACAATACACAGGGACTGGAGGCAACACGCCAACACACAGAGGCTAAAGACCACACCAACCAACACATAGGGGCTGACCTTGAGAACACACAAGTGCTGGAAGCCACACAACAACACACAGGGGCTAGAGTCAACACACCAATATAAAGCTACACACCAACCAACACACAAGGGCTAGAGACCACACACCAACACACAGGGCTGGAACACACCAACACATACAGGGGCTGGAGGCCACACACCAATGCACAGGGGCTGGATGAAACACCAACATACAGGGGCAGGTGGCCACATGCCAACACACATGGGCTGGAGGCCACTCTACAGCACACCCAACTGGGCCACACACAACACCACACAGGGGCTGGAAGGAACACATGTTGCAACATACATGGGCTGGATGGAACACATCAACAAATGGGGGCTGGAGGCAATACACCAACACCCATAGCCTGGAGACCGCACATCAACACACAGGGGGTGGATACACTACATACCAACTTGACACAGGAGCTGGAGGCTTATGCCTAGCCCACCCAGAGGCACCTGCTTTAAGCCTAGCCAGGCCCTGTTGGACCTTTCTTATGCCTAGAAGACAAACTGGCAGAACACTAGCAGTGCACAACCGAACACAGGTACTACAGAACACTAAACTGGAAATTAGCAACAGGAAACACTTGTTGCTCCAGCGCCCTCTCTATGGCAGAGGGGCCAGAAATAGTACACACTATAAAACCATTGGATAGAAGCATATTCAAAAAATGCGTGGTCTCTTTAAGAGACCGGGAGAGCGTGCACATCCTCAGCGTCATCCCTGGAGATCTGCTGGCCGCGTGCCAGGAAGCAGGAGAGATATCAGGAGCCAAGGTTGAGCAGCAGGGGGCCCGAGTAAGAGTGGGGACTCAGCAGAGGTACGGTACGGATGTTACGCAGACAGCTTTGATAGTGCCAAGTGGTTGCACAAAAAGCACCCACAATGGCAAGTAAATTGTCTGAAAGTTTTTACTGGACACCTAAGGCTGTGTGCCCACGTAGCGTTTAAGCGTTTCTGCAGCGCTTTTAGACAAGCGATTCTGCTGCAGAAACGCTTAAGAAAAGCATCAAATTGCTTATTAATGAAAAACGCACATGTTGTGCCAATGGTGCGTTTTAAACCGCTGCGGAAACGCTTAGCGATTAAAAACGCAGCATGTTCATTAATTTTGCGGAATCGCACGCGAGTCCACATACCATCAATTATATGGGCAAAAACGCTTAGGAAAACGCATGCAAAAACGCTTGACAAACGCTTACAAAAGCGCGTAAAAAAAACGCATGCATTTTCCCGGGAGCAGGATGTGCGATTCTGCTCAGGTTTATTCTGCTTCAGAATCGCTACGTGGGCACATAGCCTAACAGTCATTAACCCCTTTCTGCCATGAGACGTACTATCCCGTCCATGTGCCCTGGTACTTAATTTCCCAGGGACGGGATAGTACGTCATGGCATTTAATGCGACATCGCGACTTAAGTCGCGATGATCGCCTTACAATTCCGACGCCATCGTACCTTATTGTAGATGGCCTCGGCATCCTGGGATCTGTCGCCGCCCTCCCTTCCTCCCAAGTGCTGTGATTGGCTGTTGAAATCGAAATAGCCAATCACAGCGCTTCTTATTGTTTCAGCCAATCGGCGCAGCTGAAACAATGATGTCCTAGGCTACGATCGAGTACTGATGTTGCCAGGCACCGGCAAAACCCCCCCGGATTGGCGCGATCGCCGATCGTACTAATCGCAGGTCACAGCGGCGCTATAGCGCCGCTCTGCCCTGCCAGTATCGGTCCAGATCGGTGCTGTATTAGCACCGATCCTAGGCAGGGACCTGATACAGGCCCAGCAGGGCCTGCAGGACTGGTTGGCACGATCGATTAGATCGGTGATCGCGCCAACCACAGGGCACAGCTGTGGTCACTCTGTGACCGCTCTGTGCCCTGCTGATGAACTGGGCATGACCTGCCTTTGAATTGGAGCTGTGAGCTCCGATCCTAGGCGGTTGTCATGGTGACCAGGCAGTGCAGGGATTGGTGGATCGATGTTATCATTCAATCCCACCAATGACAGGTCACAGCAGCGGTGACCGCTTTGTGACCTGTCCCTGACCTGCCTGTGACCTGTATGACAGCTCTGCAGGGGGTCCTCACACTAGCTGAGGATTCCCTAGAGAGCGGTCATATGTCTGGATCTCCTGGTGTGCTGGGTATTGTGGTACCACAGCAGCTTGTAGCATCACAATACCTGCTAAAGAAAGAAGAAAGAAAACCCTACAACTATTGCCTGATCCCCGATCCCTGCCCCATCTAGCTTCACCCCCCAATCTAGCTTCATCTCCCCAATCCCCCCTTCCCCCTCTTTTTACCCCCTCCACCCCCCCCTTTGCGCCACCTCCGTGCGCACATTTAGTAGCCGCCGAGCGTTGATTGGTGACGCAGTTGCTTTTTTTCCCTAAGCCCCCTTTGCGCCAGCTCCATATTCGCATCCTACAGCCGCCAAACTTTGATAACTGACATAGTTCACTTATCATAGCTTGTGCATGCTGATTTCCTTTTTTTCCACCCCCCCTTTGCGCCACCTGACTACAAGCGTAAGTGCCCTGTCCGATCTCTCTTCATCCCCACCCTTCCCCCTTTTTACCCCCCTCAATCCCCCTTTGCGCCGCCTCTGTGCGCACATTTAGCAGCCCCCTTTACGCCACTCCGTATTCGCATCCCACAGCCGCCAAACTGTGATAAGTGACATAGTTCACTTATCATAGCTTGTGCCTGCTGATTTCCTTTTTTTTCACCCCCCTTTGCGTCACCTAACTACAAGCGTAAGTGCTAATCCCTGATCCCTGTCCGATCTCTCTTCATCCCCCCTTCCCCCTCTTTTTACCCCCTCCATCCCCCTTTGCGCCGCCTCTGTGCGCACATTTAGTAGCCCCCTTAGCGCCAACTCCTTATTCGCATCCACAGCCGTCAAACTGTGATAAGTGACATAGTTCACTTATCAGAGCTTGTGCCTGCTGATTTCCTTTTTTTCACCCCCCCTTGCACCACACCTGTACGCACACCCAGCAGCTGCCACTGAACTTTGATAAGTGACGCCGTTCACTTATCAGAGCTAGGGCCTGCTGTTTTAGACTTTTCTTTCACAGGTATTTTTCTCCCCATTTCCTTTTAGCTTTTTCTTTACAGGATAGTGTGCACCAATCACTAGCCCCCCACACATACACAGTTATAAATAAAGTACACCCAAGCACCACTTTCACAAAAAATGTCCCGCCCATCGCGTTCGTCCCAACAGCGCTATTCAATGGAGGAGGCATATTCTTACCTTGCCTCCGACACTGATAGAGAGGACGAGGATCCGACTTTTATTTTTCGGATTCTTCATCCTCTTCCTCCTCCTCCTCCTCATCTTCCTCCTTGGGTCCTGCGGAACCGCCACGCAGACGCTCCAGGACAGAAGATAAGGCAGCGCCCACCATGCCCGAAGCGGATTCAGTAGACCCTGTATGGACTTCGCCCCTCGAAAATTACGAGCCACTGATTCCTGATTTTGTGGCAGAATCAGGAATCAAGTTTGACACCACCGGCCTCACAGAAATAGACGTTTTCAAAGTCTTTTTTCTGAGGATTTTGTTAACCTCATGGTGGAGCAAACTAATTTTTGGCGGAAAACCCACGTTCATCATATTCCAACTGGTCTCCTGTTGACGCAGTTGAAATGATGCAGTTTTGGGGCCTGGTCCTCCACATGGGGATATTGAAGAAGCCGGAAATTCTGCAATATTGGAGTGTTGATATTTTATACAACACTCCAGTGTTCCGAATGGTCATGGTCCGGACGCGTTTTGAGGCCATCCACAAGTTTCTGCATTATACCGATAATGCACAGTGTCCCGCACAAGATGACCCCAACTTTGACCGTCTGTTCAAAGTTCGGCCAGTCATCGAACACTTCAAACAAAAAGTTTGCTGAAGTGTATGTGCCCCAAAGGGAGATCAGCGTGGATGAGTCCTTGGTCCATTTCAAGGGAAGGTTCGGATTCCGTCAATACCTGCCCAGCAAGAGGGCCAGGTACGGAATCAAACTCTACAAACTTTGTGAGAGTACCTCAGGGTACACTCACAGGTTTAGAGTCTACGAAGGAAAGGACACCAGGATTGAACCCCCTGAGTGTCCTCCTGTCCTGGGAGTGAGTGGGAAAATTGTGTGGGATTTGGTTCACCCACTGCTGGATAAAGGTTATCACCTCTACACGGATAACTTTTATACCAGCATCCCACTCTACAAATCCCTCTCTGCACGAGGTACCGCAGCCTGCGGTACTGTCCGCAAAAATCAGAGAGGCCTTCCGAAGACACTACTTGGGCAGATGCTCATAAAAGGTGAGAGCAGAGCCCAATGTAGCGACCACCTACTTGTGGTCAAGTACAAGGACAAGAGGGATGTCCATCTCTTGACCACCATACACGGTGATGGCAGCACCCTCTGCACTGTACGGGGTACCTCCACACAGGTCAGCAAACCGACCTGTGTTGTGGGGTACAACAAAAATATGGGGGGCGTTGATCTCTCCGATCAATACCTCCAACTGCACAATGCTCTCAGAAAGGCCAGGGCTGGTACAAAAAGCTGGCCGTGCACATCGTACAAATGGCAATGCTCAACGCATTCCTGCTGTCACAATGTGCATGTCACTCACACTGATACGTCGTACCTTCATTTCCAGCCAGGAGGTAGTGGTTATGGCCCTGATGTTTGGCGCTCAGGAACGAGCGGGTCCCAGTACTTCCGGAACTGAAGGTGCTCGTATCGTACCAGGTCAGCATTTTCCGGGGGGTGGTCCCGCCAACTGGTAGAAAAGGTAAGCCGCAAAAAAGGTGCCAAGTGTGTTACAAAAAAGGGAATACGCAAGGACACCATTTACCAGTGTGACACCTGCCCCGAAAAACCTGGCCTGTGTATGAAGGATTGCTTCAAATTGTACCACACCTCCATGCACTACTAATTTACATTAGTTTAGTTGGGGGCACATCTAGATTTGTTCTTTGGGGGTCTAGTATACAAAATGATGTCACATGTGGGGTTTTTTCCTGTTTAGGCACATCAGGGGCTCTGCAAACGGAACATGACGCCAGCAGACCCATCAAAGTCTGCATTCCAAAACGTCACTACTTCCCTTTCGAGCCCCGACATGTGCCTAAACAGTTTTTTCCCCACATGTGGGGTACCAGCGTACTCAGGTCAAATTGGACAACGTCTTTTGTGGTCCAATTTCTCCTGTTACTCTCGAGAAAAATAAAAATTGGGGGCAAAATCATTTATGTGGAAACAAAATAGGATTTTATATTTTCACGCCCGGGCATTATAAGCTTTAGCGAAACACTTGGGGGTTCAAAGTGCTCACCACACATCTAGATAAGTTCCTTAGGGGGTCTAGTTTCCAAAATGGGGTCACTTGTGGGGGGTTTCCACTGTTTAGGTACATCAGGGGCTCTGCAAACGGAACATGACACCCGCACCCCATTTCATCAAAGTCTGCATTCCAAAACGTCATTACTTCCCTTTCGAGCCCTGCCGTGTGCCCAAACAGTGTTTCTCCCCCACATATGGGGTATTAGCGCACACAGGACAAATTGGACAACAACTTTTGGGGTCCAATTTCTCCTGATACTCTTGGGAAAATAACAAATTGGGGACTAAGAGATCATTTTTGTGGAAAAAAAAAATGATTACTTTTTTTCCACGCCCGGGCATTATAAGCTATAGCGAAACACTTGGGGGTTCAAAGTGCTCACCACACATCTAGATAAGTTCCTTAGGGGGTCTAGTTTCCAAAATGG